>NW_022164865.1:0-1879 GCF_008728515.1 Papio anubis
GCTCCTCCTGCTCCCGGCTGCGGCCGAGGGCCCAGCCCCGGCCTCACGACAACCTCTTTGGACTCGGCTCCGGCCCAGCTCCCGCTCCGCGGCCTTTGTAGGCCCCAAACGTCCTGAAGCCGGGCCCCACGGTGGCCTCTCCGGGCCCGGCTCCTGCCCTCCGACGGCGTCTCCACGCCCCACACTTCCTCCAGCCAGCTTCTCCAGGCCCAGCTCCTCCTGCCGGCGGCCTCTGCAGGCCCACGCTGGCCTCGAGTCTCGGCCTCTCCAGGGCTCGCTCCTGCTCCCGGCGGTCCCTACGGGCCCAACTCGTCGCCCAGTCGGCCTCCGCCGGCCCAGCTCCTGCCTCTCCGCGGCCTCCCCAGCTGCCAGACTTCCTCAGGTCAGCCTCTCCAGGCCCAGCTCCTCCTGCCTGCTACTGGCGTCTTCAGGCCCAGCCCCTCTCACACCTCTGGGCGGCCTCCTCAGGCCCAGGACTTGACTTCCAGTCGGCCTCGCAAGGCCCAGCCTCCTGCCTCCCGAAGGCCTGCACAGGCCCAGCCTCTGCCTCCCAGCGGACTCTCCACGCCCAGCTCTCGCCTGAATGCGGCCTACCCATGCCAGAGCTCTTCCTGCCTTTCGGCAGCTCCTCCGGGCCCCGCTCCTGCCTCCCAGTGGCCTCGTTAGGCCCGGCCCATTCCTCACTGGGAACGGCCTTTCCATGCCCAGCCTGTGCCTTTTGGCGGCTTCTCCAGGCTCCGAACTTCCTCAAGCCGGCCCCCCAGGCCCAGTTGCGGCTTCCCGGCCTCCCGTCCAGGCCCGGCTCCTCCTGCTCCCGGCTGCGGCCGCGGGCCCAGCCTCGTCCTCACGACAGCTTTTTTGGACTCGCCTCCTTCCCGGCTCCCACTCCGCGACCTTTGTAGGCCCCAAACGTCCTGAAGCCGGGCCCCACGGTGGCCTCTCCGGGCCCGGCTCCTGCCCTCCGACGGCGTCTCCACGCCCCAGACTTCCTCCAGCCAGCCTCTCCAGGCCCAGCTCCTCCTGCCGGCGGCCTCTGCAGGCCCACGCTGGCCTCGAGTCTCGGCCTCTCCAGGGCTCGCTCCTGCTCCCGGCGGCCCCTGCGGGCCTAACTCGTCGCACAGTCGACCTCCGCCGGCGCAGCTCCTGCCTCTCCGCGCCCTCCGCAGCTGCCAGACTTCCTCAGGTCAGCCTCTCCAGGCCCAGCTCCTCCTGCCTGCCACTGGCCTCTTGAGGCCCAGCCCCGCTCACGCCTCTGGGCGGCCTCCTCAGGCCCAGGACTTGACCTCCAGTCGGCCTCGCCAGGCCCAGCCTCCTGCCTCCCGAAGGCCTGCACAGGCCCAGCCTCTGCCTCCCAGCGGACTCTCCACGCCCAGCTCTCGCCTGACTGCGGCCTCCCCAGGCCAGAGCTCCTCCTGCCTTTCGGCAGCTCCGCCGGGCCCCGCTCCTGCCTCCCAGTGGCCTGGTTAGTCCCGGCTCATTCGTCACGGGGAACGGCCTTTCCAGGCCCAGCCTGTGCCTTTTGGCGGCCTCTCCAGGCCCCGAACTTCCTCAGGCCGGCCCCTCCAGGCCCAGTTGCGGCCTCCCGGCCTCCCGTCCAGGCCCAGCTCCTCCTGCTCCCGGCTGCGGCCGCGGGCCCAGCCCCGGCCTCACGACAACCTCTTTGGACTCGGCTCCGGCCCAGCTCCCGCTCCGCGGCCTTTGTAGGCCCCAAACGTCCTGAAGCCGGGCCCCACGGTGGCCTCTCCGGGCCCGGCTCCTGCCCTCCGACGGCGTCTCCACGCCCCAGACTTCCTCCAGCCAGCCTCTCCGGGCCCCGCTCCTGCCCTCCGACAGCGTCTCCACGCCCCAGACTTCCTCCAGCCAGCCTCTCCAGGCCCAG
>NW_022164866.1:0-1879 GCF_008728515.1 Papio anubis
GATATCACCACAGGGTAGGAAGGGTTAGGATAAAATGCAGTTAGTCATGCTAGGCCTCCTTTTTCATTATTATATATTTAATTTACTTGAACATATAATTTTAATTTTTTATAGTTTTTTTTTTTTTTTTGAGACAACATGGTGTAAAACCCTGTGTCTACTAAAGATACAAAAATTAGCCGGGTGTAGTGGTGTGTGCCTGTAATCCCAGCTACTCAGGAGGCTGAGGCAGGAGAATTGCTTGAACCCAGGAGGCAGAGGTTGCAGTGAGCTGAGATTGCACCACTGCACTTCAGCCTAGGTGACAGAGTGAGACTGTGTCTCAAATAAATAAATAAATAAATAATAACGTAATGAACGTTTTCATGTCTTTATATATTAAATATTTACATTATTTAAATTGTTCAAAAGCATCAAAGATTCTTCTCAGTTATCAACTTCATTTCATTTATTTCATTGTACCAAACTATCAAGACCATTAATTTAATCTACAGCTAAATCTATTATTTTTTCATGTTAGAAATTCAACAAGAAAATTTTTCCCTAATGAAACCTCAAATTTCAAGCATAAGTAGGCTGGGCGAGGTGGCTCACACCTGTAATCCCAGCACTTCAGGAGGCTGAGACAGGTGCATCACTTGAGGTCAGGAGTTTGAGCCCAGCCTGGCAAACATGGTGAAACCCCGTCTCTACTAAAACTATAAAATTTAGCTGGGCATGATGGCGTGCACCTGTAATCCCAGTTACTCTGGAGGCTGAGGAAGGGAAATAGCTTCAACCTGGGAGGCGGAGCTTGCAGTGAGCTGAGATCGCACCACTGCACTCCAGCCTGGGCTACAGAGCAAGACTCTGTCTCAAAAATAAATAAATAAATAAATAAATAAATAAATAAATAAATAGGCATTAAGTAGTAAAAATAAAATAAAATAAAATAAAAAATAAGGCACAGTGTCTTGCTCTGTTATCCATGCTAGAGTGCAGCGGGGCTATCATAGCTGACCAACTTGGAACTTCTGGGCTGAGGCAATATTCCTGGCTCAGCTTGCCTTGTATTTTTTTAGAGACGAGGTCTTGCCCTGTTGCCCAGGCTGGTCTCCAACTGCTGGCATAAAGCAATGCTTCCGCCCCAGCCTGTTGAGTTTCTGGGAGTACAGGCACAAGACATGCAGTCTAGCATTGTAGTAAAACAATTTTCAACAAATTCTTAATTTTCTTTCTTTCTTTCTTTTTCTTTATTTCTTTCTTTATTTTTTTTGAGTTGGCAGTCTTACTCTGTCACCCAGGCTGGAGGGCAGTGGTGGAATCATAGTTCACTGCAGCCTGCCTCAGTCTCCCTAGTAACTGAGATTACAGTCATGCATTATCATGCCTGGCCAACTTTAAAATATTAGCTAATACTTAAACATTTGTAGAGACAGGGGTTTCACTATGTTGCCCAGGCTGGTCTCCAACTCCTAACCTCAACTGATCCTCCCTCCTCAGCCTCCTAAAGTGCTGGGATTGCAGATATGAGCCACCATACCTGGCTTAATTTTCTTATTTTAATTTTATATTAGTGATTATCATTGTTCCTAAGATAATTGGGGCAGTGACTCCTTTAAAATTTTAGAGACCTAATTTGTCTATTCACTTCACTGAAAGAGTATGACAGTTTGTTTCATGAGAAAATATCCTATATTTATAAAGAAGGAAAATTCCTTCCACCAAACTAGGGGGCATTCTTAAGAAACAAATTGTGCTAAGTATCATCACTTAAGGTGAAAACAGAGGCAATGGTATCTATTAACAATGTTCATCAGTGAAGGAAATAAACTGAAAATATTAACATCATTAGATCCTTGGAGGGCCTTCATCGCTGAAAATCTGAGTGATTTTGTGA
>NW_022164867.1:0-1878 GCF_008728515.1 Papio anubis
ATGCCATTCTCCTGCCTCAGCCTCCCGAGGAGCTGGGACTACAGGCGCCCGCCACCTCGCCCGGCTAGTTTTTTGTATTTTTTAGTAGAGACGGGGTTTCACCGGGTTAGCCAGGATGGTCTCGATCTCCTGACCTCGTGATCCGCCCGTCTCGGCCTCCCAAAGTGCTGGGATTACAGGCTTGAGCCACCGCGCCCGGCCTTTAGTCAATTTCTTGATTCATTTTACTTTATTCTTTCAGCTTCTCTCCTTCTGTTTGGTTATTGATTTATTTTAGATAGACAATGATTTCAAATGAATTAAGCTTTTCCTCTTCCTTCCCAGTACTTAAACTGCTGTCCTTACCTCATTGCATGGGCTAGCATTGCTAGAAAAATGTTGGCTACTCTTCCAGTATTTTATTTTATTTATTTTTGAGACAGGGTCTCACTCTGTTATCCAGGCTGGACAGTGCAGTAGTGCAATCATAGCTTATCGCAGCCTCAATCTCCTGGGCTCAAGTGATCCTTCCACCTCAGCCTCCTGAGTTGCTGGGACCACAGGCACACACCACCACAATGGCTAATTTTTTTTTGTTTGTTTTTAGTAGAGATGGGGGTCTCACTATGTTGTCCAGGCTGGTCTCAAACTCCTGGCCTCAAGTGATCCTCCTGCCTTGGCCTCCCAAAATGCTGGAATTACAGGTGTAAGCCACCATGCCCAGCTAATCTCTTCCAGCATTTTAATTGTCTCTTTCCATTGCTCAAATCCCTGTGGCCACATCCCACTACTTACAGGACAGAGCTCCAATTCCTGGTATTCAAGACTTCCCAGGCTTTGGCCAGAACCTCTGTTTTCAGCCTGATATCTTCTCCCTCCTCCCCCCAGGCTTCTCCCCATCACACACCTGCGCTTTTGCTTTTCTCTGCTGTTTGCTCACATTTCTCTCCATACCATGGGTGCCCCTTTCTGTTCTCTGCCCAGCCCCCGTAAATGCCAGGCCTGTGTGCCCGAGTGACATAAGCACAGTGACCAGAGACCAGAGCCAGCAGCTGACCCTGGAAAAGGGAAAGGGCCCAGAGACCAGGCCGGACAGGCAGACTGACCACAGTGCACCTCATCGGACCCATCGGAGCAGTCCTCCTGGTCGTCACACTCCGGGTTCACCTTGGTCACACACTGGCTGTTCTGGCAGGAAAAGGAGTTTCCTGGACAGCGGCCTGAGGACAGAAAAGAATGAACTTTCCGACCTCATGCTACATCTCCTGGTTGCAGTAAGGCACCACTCTACACTTAGTACCCCCAGGGTATGGAAACACGGAAATTCTCTCTCTCTTTTTTTTTTCTTTTCTTTTGTTTTTGTTTTTGAGATAGGTCTAGCTCTGTCACCCAAGCTGGAGTGCAGTGGTGCGATCACAGCTCACTGCAGCCTCTAACTCCAGGTTCAAGCAATCCTCCCGCCTTAGCCTCCTGAGTAGTTGGGACCACAGGTGCATGCCACCAGGCCAGACTATTTATTTTATTTTATTTATTATTTTTTGAAATGTAGTTTCACTCTGTCACCCAGGCTGGAGTGCAGTAGCGTGATCTCAGTTCACCGCAGCCTCTACCTCCTGGGTTCAAGCGATCCTCCTTCCTCAGCCTCCCAAGCAGCTGAGAGTACAGGCAATATGCCACTATGCCCAGCTAATTTTTATTACTTCTTAAAAATAATTTTTAAAATTATTTTTGGCTTTTAATTTTTTTTTTTTTTTTAGACGGAGTCTCGTTCTGTTGCCCAGGCTGGAGTGCAGTGGTGCGATCTTGGCTCACTGCAAGCTCTGCCTCCCGGGTTCACGCCATTCTCCTGCCTCAGCCTCCCTAGTAGCTGGGACTACAGGCGCCCGCCACCACGCCCGG
>NW_022164868.1:0-1878 GCF_008728515.1 Papio anubis
GCTCTGGTAACTGGCTGCACAGATACAACACAACAGCGGTGAGATCCACGGACATCACCAGTCTTCCCAAGGATTGTGTTCCTGAATCTTCTGCGTTCGGAATAACGGTCTTCTTTGCCAGGGCTGAGCCATGCTTCCCTCTCGCCTGTCCTCTGCCTTCACCAGCTTCGTGCACGTTTCCGGGCAAGTGTTTGTGCAGGTGCTATCACTTATTTCCACAGCGAGAATATACACAGACACCACACAGAAATGGGCAACCCCGTTAGGAGCTGTGCAGGGAGATCTAACTCATCCGATGTGCCAAATTCCTGTTGCCATGGAAATTAAACTAACGTTGCTATGACCTCATCTCTTACTGTACCACTAAGGATCATCCGGGTAACAGGAGTGTGCCTCTGCATAGCATTCAGTTCACGTTTACATGTCGGTTTTCCCTGAATATGGCTATATGAGACAGAAATCAGTAAGATGGGGTGTAACATCCAGTATAGGATCGTTGTGTCTCCTAGGCTCACACACTTTAAGATCCTCAGAAAATGAAGTTTAACTCTAGCGACGTGAGTTACATAGTAACTTGTTTTGGATACAGTCTCTTTCACCATCTAAGTATCAACACCAAAGAAGTTCTTGAGTTCCTTTTGAAATTGAAAGGAATTTACAAACCATAAAAGCCCCAATATTAAAGGATACAATTCAGTCTTTTTAGCATATTCTCAAAGCTGCACATCAACCACTAGTATGTAATTCTGGGACTTTTTCACCACGGGCCAAAGAAACCTTGAACCCATTAAGAGTCACCACCTGCTCCTTCCTTCCACCAGCACCTGACAATCGCCAGCCGACTTCCGTTTCTCTGGATTTGCCCATTCTGGACACCTGTTGTGAGGAGAATCGTACAGTGCGTGACCTTTGGTGTGACCTTCAGTACTGACATCTTTCACGTCTAAGGTGAGTGGAATCTCAGTGAGTGACCGGTTTACAGACACCCGGACTGTTTCTACTACTACGAATAATGCTGCTATGAAGATTCTTGCATAAGATTTTTTTTTTGGAAAAATATTTTCAATTTTCTTGGGCATATGCCTAGGAGTGAAATTCCTGGGTCGTATGGTGATTTCATGCTTAACTTTTCTGAGGAACTGCCAGACTTTTCCAAATCAACTGCACCATTTTACTTCCCCTCCCACTAGCAATATATCAAGATTTCAGTTTTCCCAAATTCACCACCATGTCACTGTCCAATACTGGGGTTTTACCCATCCCAGTGGTTGTGAAGTGGTATCTCACGGTGGTTTTGATTTCCATTTCTAAGATGACGAATTCTGCTAAACATCTCATGTGCTTTTTAAGGCATTTATATGTCTTTCTTTGGAGAATGTCTATTCAAATCCTTTGTCCATTTTTAAATTGGAGTTTTATTAAGAGTTTTAAAATATATTCTTGATATCAGGTCCTTATCGTGATAATGTATCCTGTTCTGTGGGTTGTCTTTTTACTTTAATAGTATCCTCTGAATTGAACATTTTAAATTTTGATGCCGTCTTTTTCCCTTCAGTTGCTTGTTATAGCTTTAGACGTCTCAACCAACGAAACATTGCCTAATCCAACCTAACAGTTTCTCCAGGATTCTCCCCTAAAGGTGTCATGGGCTGAACTGTCCCATTCCCCCCCTCCAAGATTCCCATGTTAAAGTCACAACCCCAGAAACTCAAAATGTCACTGTATTTACATACAGGGCCTTAGCTTGGCAATTTAGGTCCCATAAGATCTTAAGAGTAGGCCCTGATCCACTATGACTGGTGTTCTTTTAAGAGAATTTAGACACAGTCCTTAGTGCTCCATGCACATAAGAGAAACCTGTGAAGACACAGAGAAGAC
>NW_022164869.1:0-1877 GCF_008728515.1 Papio anubis
GCTCTGGTAACTGGCTGCACAGATACAACACAACAGCGGTGAGATCCACGGACATCACCAGTCTTCCCAAGGATTGTGTTCCTCAATCTTCTGCGTTCGGAATAACGGTCTTCTTTGCCAGGGCTGAGCCATGCTTCCCTCTCGCCTGTCCTCTGCCTTCACCAGCTTCGTGCGCGTTTCCGGGCAAGTGTTTGTGCAGGTGCTATCACTTATTTCCACAGCGAGAATATACACAGACACCACACAGAAATGGGCAACCCCGTTAGGAGCTGTGCAGGGAGATCTAACTCATCCGATGTGCCAAATTCCTGTTGCCATGGAAATTAAACTAACGTTGCTATGACCTCATCTCTTACTGTACCACTAAGGATCATCCGGGTAACAGGAGTGTGCCTCTGCATAGCATTCAGTTCACGTTTACATGTCGGTTTTCCCTGAATATGGCTATATGAGATAGAAATCAGTAAGATGGGGTGTAACATCCAGTATAGGATCGTTGTGTCTCCTAGGCTCACACACTTTAAGATCCTCAGAAAATGAAGTTTAACTCTAGCGACGTGAGTTACATAGTAACTTGTTTTGGATACAGTCTCTTTCACCATCTAAGTATCAACACCAAAGAAGTTCTTGAGTTCCTTTTTAAATTGAAAGGAATTTACAAACCATAAAAGCCCCAATATTAAAGGATACAATTCAGTCTTTTTAGCATATTCTCAAAGCTGCACATCAACCACTAGTATGTAATTCTGGGACTTTTTCACCACGGGCCAAAGAAACCTTGAACCCATTAAGAGTCACCACCTGCTCCTTCCTTCCACCAGCACCTGACAATCGCCAGCCGACTTCCGTTTCTCTGGATTTGCCCATTCTGGACACCTGTTGTGAGGAGAATCGTACAGTGCGTGACCTTTGGTGTGACCTTCAGTACTGACATCTTTCACGTCTAAGGTGAGTGGAATCTCAGTGAGTGACCGGTTTACAGACACCCGGACTGTTTCTACTACTACGAATAATGCTGCTATGAAGATTCTTGCATAAGATTTTTTTTTTGGAAAAATATTTTCAATTTTCTTGGGCATATGCCTAGGAGTGAAATTCCTGGGTCGTATGGTGATTTCATGCTTAACTTTTCTGAGGAACTGCCAGACTTTTCCAAATCAACTGCACCATTTTACTTCCCCTCCCACTAGCAATATATCAAGATTTCAGTTTTCCCAAATTCACCACCATGTCACTGTCCAATACTGGGATTTTACCCATCCCAGTGGTTGTGAAGTGGTATCTCACGGTGGTTTTGATTTCCATTTCTAAGATGACGAATTCTGCTAAACATCTCATGTGCTTTTTAAGGCATTTATATGTCTTTCTTTGGAGAATGTCTATTCAAATCCTTTGTCCATTTTTAAATTGGAGTTTTATTAAGAGTTTTAAAATATATTCTTGATATCAGGTCCTTATCGTGATAATGTATCCTGTTCTGTGGGTTGTCTTTTTACTTTAATAGTATCCTCTGAATTGAACATTTTAAATTTTGATGCCGTCTTTTTCCCTTCAGTTGCTTGTTATAGCTTTAGACGTCTCAACCAACGAAACATTGCCTAATCCAACCTAACAGTTTCTCCAGGATTCTCCCCTAAAGGTGTTATGAGCTGAACTGTCCCATTCCCCCCCCCCAAGATTCCATGTTAAAGTCACAACCCCAGAAACTCAAAATGTCACTGTATTTAGATACAGGGCCTTAACTTGGCAATTTAGGTCCCATAAGATCTTAAGAGTAGGCCCTGATCCACTATGACTGGTGTTCTTTTAAGAGAATTTAGACACAGTCCTTAGTGCTCCATGCACATAAGAGAAACCTGTGAAGACACAGAGAAGAC
>NW_022164870.1:0-1876 GCF_008728515.1 Papio anubis
CCCGAGATGGAGTTTTTTTCACCCAGGCTGGAGTGCAGTGGCACAATCTTGGCCCACTGCCCCTTGCACCTCCTGGCTTCAAGCGATTCTACTGCCTCAGCCTTCCAAGTATCTGAGGTTATAGGTGCCCACCATCATGCATGGTTAAATTTTGTATTTTTAGTATTTTGTATTTTTGTATTTAGTATTTTAAAATTTTAGTATTTTGTATTTTTATTTCCTCTTCCTCCCACTTCCAATGTTTTCTTATGCACACATTATAGATGCCTTTATTCTTTTCACTTCCAGTCTGTGAAGGTCATGTGTTGCCTCCATTCCACTCATTTAGGGGTCAATTCTCAGTCCGGCATCTCCTTGACCTCTTGGCAGTTTAACACCATTGATCCTACCCTTCTTTTGGGAACACTCTGTCAATCTTTCCAGGAACCTCCCCCTCTCTCCTAAGGTTTCTCCTACCTCTGCCTCTTCCCTCCTACAGCTACAAAGTTCTCCCTCTTCCAACTTTTTTTTGTCTTGATAAAGAATTCATCTAATTAATTAGCAAACTAGGATTTTTTTGACTCTTCTCTTTTCCTCTTTCATCACATTACATCTTGTCAAATAAGCTATGTTATCATTGTGAAGTTCAAGCTTCAAAGTAATTTCCTACTGCAGCCTGTTTCAGTAGTTTCATCTTTATCAGCCCATCTAAGCAAGCCTCATTTGCAGTTTACACCAAAGAGTTCTATTTATTTCCCAACAGTCAATTACCCACCTTGGCCATATAAAATTATATTACTTTTCTATGTTTTCCAGTTGATTGCTAGCACTTTTACTCTGTAAGAACCAGATGCTATTTTTTTTTTTTTGAGACAGAGTCTTGCTCTGTTTCCCAGGCTGGAGTGCAGTGGCAAGTTCTCAGCTCGCTGCAACCTCTGCCTCCTAGGTTCAAGCGATTCTACTGCCTCAGCCTCCCGTGTAACTGGGATTACAGGTGCATGCTACCACAGCCAGCTAATTTTTTTGCATTTTTAGTGGAATTGGGGTTTCACGAAGTTGGCTAGGTTTGTCTCAAACTCCTGACCTTGTGAACCGCCTCCCTCGTACTCCCAAAGTGCTGGGATTACAGATGCGAGCCACTGTGCCCAGCTGCTAATTTTTACCTATGCTAAAGTGCTATGTATTGCCCCCTAACTCTCTGTGGAATTGGGGGATGTTCTACACCTAATTCATTCTGCTATGGCCACACTGGTCATTGTCTTCTTTTTATGGCAGGATACAGAAGTATTATGCTTAGATTTTCTGTTAATTAAAATAAATATATTGCAGAAATAAAAGTTTGATTTTGTTACTCAGATTACGTAGTGCTTAGGTCCTAGCATTACGGCACTCATCGCTCAAATAACAAACACTGCATTTATTAATACCTCACTATACAATCCCTCTGCCTCCCATACTCCCAAGTATTCATTGTCTATCATTTCACTCTCTACATCCATGCAAACACATTCTTTAGCAACCACTTACCAGTGAGAACACGTTATATTTTATTTTTTATATCTAGCCCATTTTGCTTAAGAGAATGACTCCCATTTCCATGCATATTGTCACAATATGTGTGATTTCATTCTCTCTTTCTGACTGAGTAGTATGGTATTGTGTATATATAATTGCAGTTTTAATCCAATCATTCATTGATGGATACATTGTTGATTCAATATCTTTTTTACTGTGAATGTTGCTACAGTAAACATACAGATAAAGGTATATATTTGATACATTGACTACTTTTCCTTTGAGGAGATACCCAGTAGTAGGATTGCTCAATGGAAATGTAGTTCTAGCTTTAGTTCTTTGAGAAATCATACTGTTTTCCATAGAAGGTGTACTGATTTAC
>NW_022164871.1:0-1876 GCF_008728515.1 Papio anubis
TGTTTGGTTGAATCCACAGGCCTGGAACTCGGGGATAGAGTACAAACTCTGGAAGCAAAATGAACAAATAAAGAACTTGAGGTCAGCAGTGACGGGTGTGGGATCACACTGAATCTCGTGTGTTTTGCTGTCTGTGTCACTACAGAGTGTAAACGGGGACCATTTTTAGCTTAAGGTAAAATAGGTAACAGGAAACACTATGGAATGGGCACGAAGGCGCGCCCCTCATTACCACGTGTTACAGCCAAGTCTCTGCCTCTTGGGGAAGGATCTGTTCTGTGGGGGAGACTAGACATTGATGATTTCTGGATGTGTGAAGAGAAATGGCCTCCGAGAAGTGTGGCTTTGGCTGGAGCACGTCAGACGAGAGTTAGCGTGGCGTGGAGTTGCCACAGTGCCCCTCACACCTGCTGCTTCTCTCCTCTCCTCACCCCTGGCCCTGGCTCTCGCTCTGGCTCTTACCAAGGGAGGAAAGTTCAGCTCCAGCTGAACCCCACACAGGGCTGTGGGTCTCTAGGGCAGGTGCTGCCCTGCCTTCTCCTGAACAGGCTGTGGCAGAGGAGGGTCTGGCCATACTTGAGCTGTGAGCGATGCTCTCAGAGATCCAGTATCTTGCAAACCCAGGTGCTGAAGGTCCCTCCTCCACCGTCCTGCCGAGAGAGGGGTCTGTTCCTGCTTCCCCTCAACCTGAGCTGACTTCTTGTCTGTTCTGTACACCTGGCTCTTAAGAGCAGTTATTGTTAAAGATAATCCTCTACCACACAAACACCATAAGGTGACAGTCTGGGAGGGTAGATGGGGCTGGAAGATGGTTTCCTGAATAACAGGTTCAGTTTCCTGTTTTGGAGTCACTTGACCCAAGGCCCCGAGATAATTGAAATATTGTTAACAAAACACCCATGTTGTATCTGAGTTTTTTTTTTTTTTTAAAGCAATGGGTGCAGACTTCTAACAGGGACCTGACAAAAGAGAAGGATTTCTTTTTTGCAAAGCGAGGGTTGGGGCTACTTGGCATTTGCCATCTGTGACTAGCAGGGACCCAGGCTGCTGCCCGACTCCTGACCCTCCAGCTCCTGCCCCTGCCCCTGTTCCTGTTCCCACCAGCAGCAAGGAGAGCGGGAAAGTGCCTTTTCCCCTTTAAGGGGATGAGGTGAGAGTTGCACTTGCCATTTTGCTAGTCCCTGGAGTGCTTCTCCAGCATGGATGGGAGTTGGGTTTGGCGGCCTGAGCCCCGTGAAGCTGGGGTTGCTGTTCCCTGAGCAGCAGGAAGCCTAGACTCTGGGGAGTGGGGTCAGAGGGTAGCCTTTGCTGCATCCCCAGGAGGGGGCCCGTTGTCCCAGTTGACATCACTGCAGAAGCGGGTGTGGGTTTTCATGGTCCATTGATAAATAGAACGTTCCCTTTTTTTTTTTTTTTTTTTTTTTAAGCACATCAAACCCTAATTCCTTTGGCCTTTACTAAAGTGGCACTTTGTGATTCCACATGATTGCATTATACCCGCAGGAGAGAATGCTTCCTGTAAACCAGAAGTGTCTGAGATAGTTGTCGGCCCATTCAGAAAGTTCATTTTCCCAAGGTTAAAGACACAGAGTCAGGAAGGGTTGAGGACACACTGTGACAGTCTCAGGAGGGGTTGAGGACACACCTGGGACACAGCCTCAGGAAGGGTTGAGGACGCACCGTGACAGTCTCAGGACCCCAAGGTGTTTGGGGCACAACTTGGTCTTACACATTTTAGGGAGATGTGAGACATCAATATATGTGAGATGTACGTTGGTTTGGTCCAGGAAGGAGGGATGACTCGAAGCGGGGAGGGGTTTCCAGGTCACAGGTAGATCAGAGACAGATGCGTTTCTGGTGAGCCTTTCCAGAGAAA
>NW_022164872.1:0-1875 GCF_008728515.1 Papio anubis
GCAGAACTGGGCACTGTGCCGATGCCTCTCAGACATTAGTCACCAATGGTCGCATCTCACAGGCGAGCTCAGTGCTCAGCCAGACCGGCGGGCCCTCGGCTCTTCGCGGCCACTGGGTGCTTCCGGTGGCTGGAGCTGCCAGGGGCCCCTCTTTGCTGCCTGGAAATGAGTCGCCCCTAAAGCAGCCCCAAAGCCCCCACGGACGACCCTGTTGGAAAGCAGGGCACCTCCCGGTCATTTCTGCCTCAGGACACGGACGTCTCCTGCAGGTGCAAACGATTTCTGGTCGGTTCCTTATGAATCCTAAATCTTCAGACCAGAGAGTATCCAGCTCTTGAACGAGCAGTTTCTGCATCGGAGATGCTGGCGGGAGGGGCTGTCGTACATGGCGACCTGACTGATGGGCTGGGGTCATTTAATTTTTATATAATTTAACTGTGACAGACTTCCAAAAATAGCTTCATCACCTGTCACAGGAACATAATTATCAGTTAAGACAGTTTCCTGACATGCTGATGCTTATTTGCTAGAAAAACTGAGGGGACCAGGCAGCAGGGGAGGAGGGAGGGGTGGCCCTGGGGCTGGCAGTGAACCCCAGCGCATCTCTCGTGGGCTGGCTGAGGTGGGCATGGGCCGGTCTCCAGCCTCCACGCCCCTCTTGGGCTCCGCACCCAAGCATGACCCAGTCTCTGGGGTCTCACTCGGCCGTTTCCATCTGTGCCTCCTTCTGGGAGGCGGGTGGGGCGTGGCCACATGTGGATCCAGGACGGGCACGATGCCCACCCGCCCTCTGTGACTCGCTCTTCCTGGCCTGAAGGCGCTGCCTCAGGGTCTGTGCTCTGCCCAGGGCCTTGGCCGTCTGCCCTGGGGTGAGGGGCAGGCTCCCGCCCACCCGGTGAGGAGCCAGTGCCCATCCCGGGTCCTTGGGTGGCAGGTCAAGTGGGGTGTCCCCTTTCTCTATACCCACGCACCTCAGGAGAGAGCCCAACACACTGCCCCGCAGCACCCTCAGGGCACCCCAGCCTGAGACCTGGGCTTCCACGGGCTCAAACCAGGAATGAGTGAGGGTCCTCACGGTCAGGTCTGAGGGTCCGAGAGTGAGTGGGGAAGGCGGTGTGGGGCCCACCAAAGCTGCGAGGCCACGGGAGGCTGCGGCCAAAAGCCATGCTGTCCCGCCGAGGGGCAGCTGAAGGTGGGAGGCACGGAGGGAGGGCAGAATGGGGCCTGCTGCCCCTCCACTGAGTGTGCCTTCAGGGACAAGAGTGCAGCTGTGTGTGACACGCATGTGACAACCGCGTGTGTGACAACCAGGTGTGACAACTGCGTGACAACCGTCTGTGTGAGAACCGTGTGTACAAACCACATGACAACCGTGTGTGTGACATCACGTGCAGCAACTGTGTGTGTGAACCATGTGTGAGAACTGTGTGTGACAGATGTGTGTGACTGATGTGTGTGACAGATGTGTGTGACAACCATGTGATGGTCATGTGACACTGTGTCTGACAACCATATCAGATAACAGGTGACAACCATGTGTGACAGCCGTGTGGCAACCATGTGACAGGTGTGTAAGTGGCAGCCATGTGACAGCCATGTAACATCCATGTGGCAGCCGTATGATGGCCGTGTAACATCCATGTGGCAGCCGTGTGGCAGCCATGTGACGGCCGTGTGGCAGCCATGTGGCAGCCGTGCCTTTCAGGCCACGTAAGGGGACCTGAGGCTGCTGCGGCTTTTGCTGCCGCCTCCACGCAGCCTCGAGGCACTGGCTCTGCTCAGTAACACAATCCGTGAGTTCTGGATTTGTGACCTGGTGTGTCTGGTCCCGGTTTCTTTCTCTGCTCACCCCGGGCTGGACCCTCCACACTGAGC
>NW_022164873.1:0-1875 GCF_008728515.1 Papio anubis
AGGCAATGAGGTGTTTGCTAGATTAATTAGGACTCAACCAGGAAATAGCATAGTTTATATAAATATAGCATATGACAAATGGCATAGCACATGGTCTTTTAATGCACTATTAAATTGCAACTGTCTTGGGTAAAAGAAATATACATAAAGATTGTCAGGAGAACTTAAAGTAATATATCATCTTCTCATAAATAATAGTTACCTGTCAGCATGGAACTGCTTTGTGTGCAGTAATTTAAGTTAAAGAGTAATGTTTCTATTGCCAGTGTACCTGCTCTGTTTCAGTATACATATTTTTAAACCCAGTTTCAGAAGCATTTAAGCCACTACCTATGACTAACAATAAAAACACATGCATGGTTTAGATAGGAGAGTTTTACTATCATATAATTTTTAAAAAATCACATGCCCAGTTTCAGTGCATCTAGTTATATACCATGTAGCCACGTGGTAGAAAAAGTGAAAATTTTAATTAAACTAAAACTATTTTATTTTACTTATTCTTAACTTGCTTTAATAATTGGTTGCTTTGCAACATTACAATTTATTATATACTCATCTTATTTAATCCTCAAAATGACCTTCTATGAAATAAAGTTTTATGAATTGTATCATAAATATAATAATGATTTTTCTTTTATTTATTTTTATTTCTTCTTAAAAAAATAAAAACGAGATACACGTGCAGAATGTGCAGGTTTGTTACACAGGTATATGTGTGCCCTGATGATTTACTGCACCTGTTGACTGGTCCTCTTAGTTCCGTCCCCTCATTCCCCATCCCCCAACAGGCCCTGGTGTGTGTTGTTCCTCTCTGTGTTCATGTGTTCCCACTGGTCAGCTCCCACTTATGAGTGAGAACATGTGGTGTTTGGTTTTCTGTTCCTTTGTTAGCTTGCTAAGGATGCTGGCTTCCAGTTTCATCCATGTCCCTGCAGAGGATATGGTCTTATTCCTTTTTATGGCTGCATAGAATTCCACGGCATATATGTGCCACTTTTTTTTTTTTTTTAATCCAATCTATTGTTGATGGGCATTTGTGTTGGCTTCCTGTCTTTGCTATTGTAAATAGTGCTGCAATAAACGTACATGTGCATGTGTCTTCATAGTAGAATGATTTATATTCCTTTGGGTACATACCCAGTAATGGGATTGCTGGGTCAAATGCTATTTCTGGTTCTAGATCCTTGAGGAAGCGCCATACTGTTTTCCACAATGGTTGAACTAATTTACATTCCCTCCAACAGTGTAAAAGTGCTCTTATTTCTCCACAGCCTCTCCAACACCTATTGTTTCCTGACTTTTTAATAATTGCCATCCTGACTGGCAAGAGATGCTATGTCACTGTGTTTATAATTTGCATTTCTCTGATGATCAGTGATGTTGAGCTTTTCTTCATATGTGTTTTAGCCATGTAAATGTCTCGTGGAGTTTTTGTAATGAAGTCTTTGCCCATGCCGATGTCCCGAATGGTATTGCCTTGGTTTTTTTCTAGGGTTTTATGGTTTTGGGTTTTATATTTAAGTATTTAATCCATCTTGAGTTAGTTTTTGTATAAGGTATAAAGAAGGGGTCCAGTTTCAGTTTTCTGCATATGGCTGGCCAATTTTTCCAGCACCATTTACTGAATAGAAGATCCGTACCCTATTGCTTGTTCTTGTCAGGTTTTTTGAAGATCACATGGTTGTAGATGTGTGGAGTTAGTTCTGTGGTCTCTGTTCTGTTCCACTGGTCTATATGTCTGATTTGGTACTAGTACCATACTGTTTTGGTTACTGTCGTCTTGTAGTACAGTTTGGGATCAGGTAGTATGATGCCTCCAGCTTTTTTTTTTTTTTTTTTCTTTTTGTTTAGGATTGTCTTGGCTATACAGGG
>NW_022164874.1:0-1874 GCF_008728515.1 Papio anubis
CAGAGCAAGACCCTGTCTCAAACTATATATATAAACTGAAAAAGAATGCAGAAAGCAAAATTTTCAGTTACTGAACATTTTCTAGATAAGCATGCTAGGAAAACAAATAGAAAATAAAATAAATATTCAGGTACAAAAGGGAAGATTATATTAATGTTGAAAAAAGGAAAAAATGTATGCCCCCTAGCAATCATCATAGTAATAAATAATGTGACAGTTTTTATTTTGGAGCCTGTACTTCATCATAATTGATCTTTACATATTTATGTTAAACAATATGTCAATCTCTTTAGACTCATGGTTAAGTGAAGAACACACTTTTTATTAATTTTAATTTTGAAAAGTTTCTTCACATGGAATAAGTAATATACAAGGAATTAAGAAAAGTCTTAAACATAAGATTAAATTTGTCAAAGTCAGAGTAAATTCCACTATGCCTCAGATCCAGAAATCACAATGCTATCATGCAATTTTCATATATCTCTATAATTGAAAAAATTTAAATACAGATAGAAACTCTATGTGTCACAGATGATGACAAAATTGGTGGAAGATCTGTTTTCCCATTTTCATAATCCCATGCTTCTATTGTTAATTTTTAATCAACTGTTTAAACGCAGGCATGTGTAGTGCACAGGAATTGGCCGAACAAATTGTGCCAGAGTGAGCAGAAGCCATTATGGACGCACATTCAAAGGGTGTGTGTGCAGCTCAGTTCTTATTTGTCTGAGGCTAACTGAATAGCTAGAAGTCCTCCAAACTAACTTCCATGTAGGACACAAGATCTATTAAGTGATAAATATGAGGTAGTTTGAAGTATGCATATACATTAGTAAAACTCAACAGTCACTTCAGAATTTGTTTAGAACACAGACCTATACGAGATTAGTGGGGAAGGAAGATTTTGTCTATGATATTGTTTAGAATTTCTGGCACATGGTGATTATAAAATGCAGACTGAGTTTTAGTTGGTCTGAAACGATGCAGTAAGTCATCTAAGAACACAGAGCTCATCAGCAGGAGACCTGGACTAGAACCCAGATTTCTTATTACCTGGAACCAAGTAACAAGATGGATAGCACCAACACATGGGGCAGGTCCTTAGGGATTTAGAAGCAACATAAAAATATAAATTATTCTAATATTATACCAATTAAAATGATTGCTTTTGATGAACTAGACATTGTGCTAAGATCTTTATCTAGATTATCTCAATTCTCATCACGTTAATTCTATAGTTAGTATTCCCATTTTGCAGCTGGGAAAACTGAGGCTTAGAGAAGTAAATAATTTGTTCCAAATCACATAGCTCTTACTGGCCTGATTACAGAACCCATAGCTGGTGACGTATTAACAAGGTGTGTGTCATCGGAAAGGTAAAGGAGGACAAATAACAGAATCACATAACTGCCTAACGATGTGAGCTCCTGCTGTAGCCATTGCCACCTTCTCCCAGTCTCTGCCCATCTAGCAATTCGCCTTTTTACTTTTGGATTCTGGGAACATACACTGGGTCTGAGTTCTAGTCTCTATTTGAGAAGCTGTGGGATCATAGACTTGTTATTTAACTGTCACTGCCCAATGAATAACACAAGAAGGTGAGACAGATGTCATCAAGGGTCCTTCTGGGAGTGAAGCCTGAATCCCTTATAAGAGCATGTTGACCATAGCAGCTCCAATGGAGTCTAGAGTGCATGTAGGCAGCTCTCTCAAGCTGCAAAATCCTGCTTGTGTCTGGAGTTTTCACAGATAGCCAGGGAGACTTTGAAGCTGCTTTGTTTCAGGCATGTGGTGCTTGGCCACAATGCACTGATCAGCAATCTACATCACATACACTGACGCTTTCTTCTCACTTCTTGATTGATACTCTTCTC
>NW_022164875.1:0-66376 GCF_008728515.1 Papio anubis
GATATTTGGAAGCCCATGGAGTCCTAAGGTGAAAAGGAGTATATCGTCAGATGAAAACTGGAAAGAAGCTTTCTGAGCAACTGCTTTGTGATATGTGACTTCCACTCACTGAGTTACAGCTGGATTTCGTGGAGCTGTTTGCTAGCCTTATTCCCGTGGAATCTGAGAACGGATATTTCAGATCCCTTTGAAGACTATAGGGCCAAAGGAAATATCCTCGAATCAAAATGAGAAAGAAGCTTTCTGAGAAACTTCTTGGTGATCTGTGAATTCCTCTCACAGAGTTACAGCTTTCCCCTCAAGAAGCCCTTCGCTAAGACTGTTCTTGTGGAATAGGCAAAGTGATATTTGGAAGCCCATGGAGGGCTATGGAGAAAAGGGAAATATCCTCAGATAAAAACTGGAAGGAAGGTTTCTGAGAAACTGCTCTGTGTTCTGTGAATTCATCTCACACAGTTACAGCTTTCCTCTCCAGAAGCTGTGTCCTAAGATTGTTCTTATGGAATTTCAAAGGGATATTTGGAAGCCCATAGAGGTCTATGGTGAGAAAAAAATATCCTCAGATGAAAACTGGAAAGAAGCTTTCTGAGAAGCTGCTCTGTGATGTGTGACTTCCACTCAATGAGTTACAGCTGTATTTCGTGCAGCTGTTTGCTACCTTATTTCTGTGGAATCTGAGAACTGATATTTCGGATCCCTTTGAAGACTATAGGGCCAAATGAAATATCCTCCGATCAAAATGAGAACGAAGCTTTCTGAGAAACTTCTTTGTGATCTGTGAATTCATTTCACAGAGTTACAGCATACCCCTGCAGAGGCCTTTCTCTAAGACTGTTCTTGAGGAATTGGCAAAGTGATATTTGCAAGCCCATGGAGGGCTATGTTGAAAAGGGAAATATCCTCAGATAAAAACTGGAAAGACCTCTCTGGGAAACTGCTCTGTGTTTTGTGAATTCATCTCACAGAATTACAACTTTCCCCTGCATTAACCGTTCGCTAAGACTGTTCTTGTGGAATTTGCAAAGGGATATTTGGAAGCCTTTAGAGGCCTATGGTGAAAAAGAAAATATCCTCAGATAAAAACTGGAAAGAAGATCCCTGAGAAAGTGCTCTGTGTTCTGTGAATTCATTTCACACAGTTTCAGCTTTCCTCTCCAGAAGCCGTTCGCTACGGCTGTTCTTGTGGAATTTGCTAAGGGATATTTGGAAGCCCATAGAGGCCTATGGTGAAAAAGAAAATATCCTCAGAGGAAAACTGGAAAGAAGCTTTCGGAGCAACTGCTTTGTGATGTGTGACTTCTACCCACTAAGTTACCGCTGTATCTCATTTAGATGTTTGCTCGCCTTATTTCTGTGGAATCTGAGAACTGATATTTCGGATCGCTTTGAAAACTATAGGGCCAAAGGAAATATCCTCCGATCAAAATGAGAAAGAAGCTTTCTGAGAAACTTCTTTATGATCTGTGAATTCATCTCTCAGAGTTACAGCTTTCCCCTCAAGAAGCCTTTCGCTAAGGCTGTTTTGGGGAATTGGCAAAGTGATATTTGGAAGCCCATGAAGTGCTTTGGTGAAAAGGGAAATATCCTCAGATAAAAACTGGAAAGAAGCTTACTGAGAAACTGCTCTGTGTTCCGTGAATTCATCTCACAGTGTTACAGCTTTCCCCTCCAGAAACCTTTCGCAAAGAATGTTCTCGTGGAATTTGCAAAGGGATATTTGGAAGCCCATAGAGGCCTATGGTGAAAAAGAAAATATCCTCAGATAAAAACTGGAAAGAAGCTTTCTGAGAAACTGCTCTGTGTTCTGTGAATTCATCTCACACAGCTACAGCTTTCCTCTTCAGAAGCCGTTCGCAAAAACTGTTTTTGTGGAATTTTCAAAGGGATTTTTGGAAGCCCATAGAGGACAATGGTGAAAAAGATAGTATACTCAGATAAACCTGGAAGGAAGCTTTCTGAGCAACTTCTTTGTGATGTGTGACTTCCACTCACTGAGTTACAGCTCTATTTCGTGGAGGTGTTTGCCAGCCTTATTTCTGTGGAATCTGAGCACTGATATTTCGGATCCCTTTGAAGACTATAGGGCCAAAGGAAATATCCTCCCATCAAAATGAGAAAGAAGCTTTCTGAGAAACTTCTTTGTGATCTGTGAAATCATTTCACAGAATGACAGCTTTCCCCTCAAAAGCCTTTTCCTGAGACTGTTCTTGTGGAATTGGCAAAGTGGTATTTGGAAGCCCATGGAGGGTTATGGTGAAAAGGGAAATATAGTCAGATAAAAACTGGAAAGTAGCTTTCTCTGATACTACTCTGTGTTCTGTGAATTCATCTCACAGATTTACAGCTTTCCCCTCCAGAAGCCGTTCGCTAAGACTGTTCTTGTGGAATTTGCAAAGGGATATATGGAAGCCCATAGAGGCCTATGGTGAAAAAGAAAATATCCTCAGATGAAAACTCGAAAGCAGCTTTCTCTGAAGCTACTCTGTGATGTGTGACTTCCACTCACTTAGTTACAACTGTATTTCATGCAGCTGTTCGCTAGCCTTATTTCTATGGAATCTGAGAAGTGATATTTCGGATCCCTTTGAAGACTATAGGGCCAAAGGAAATATGCTCCGATCAAAATGAGAAAGAAGCTTTCTGAGAAAATTCTTTGTGATCTGTGAATTCATCTCACAGAGTTCCAGCTTTCCCCTCAATAAGCCTTTCGCTAAGACTGTTCTTCTGGAATTGGCAAAGTGATATCTGCAAGCCCATGGTGGGCTATGATGAATAGGGAAATATCTTCGGATAAAAACTGGAATGAAGCTTTCTGAGAAACTGCTCTGTGTTCTGTGAATTCATCTCACAGGGTTGCAGCTTTCCCCTCCAGAAGCCGTTTGCTAAGACTGTTCTTGTGGAATTTGCAAAGAGATATTTTAAAGCCCTTTGAGGCCTATGGTAAAAAAGAAAATATCCTCAGAAGAAAACTGGAAAGAAGCTTTCTGAGAAGCTGCTTTGTGATGTGTGACTTTCACTCACTGTGTTTCAGCTGTGTTTCGTGGAGCTGTTTGCTAGCCTTATTTCTGTGGAATCTGAGAAATGATATTTCGGATCCCATTGAAGTCTGTAGGGCCAAAGGAAATATCCTCCGATCAAAATGAGAAAGAAGCTTTCTGAGAAACTTCTTTGTGATCTGTGAATTCCTCTCACAGAGTTACAGCTTTCCCCTCAAGAAGCCTTTCGCTAAGATTGTTCGCTTGGAACTGGCAGAGTGATATTTGGAAGCCCATGGAGGGCTAGGCTGAAAAGGGAAATATACTCAGATAATAACTGGAAAGATGCTTCCTGAGAAACTGTTCTGTGTCTGTGAATTCGTCTCACAGAGTTACAGCTTTCCCCTCCAGAAGCCGTTCGCTACGACTGTTCTTGTGGAATTTGCAAAGGGATATTTGGAAGCCCATAGAGGCCTATGGTGAAAAAGAAAATATCCTCAGATGAAAACTCGAAAGCAGCTTTCTCTGAAGCTACTCTGTGATGTGTGACTTCCACTCACTTAGTTACAACTGTATTTCGTGCAGCTGTTCGCTAGCCTTATTTCTGTGGAATCTGAGAAGTGATATTTCGGATCCCTTTGAAGACTATAGGGCCAAAGGAACTATGCTCCGATCAAAATGAGAAAGAAGCTTTCTGAGAAAATTCTTTGTGATCTGTGAGTTCATCTCACAGAGTTCCAGCTTTCCCCTCAAGAAACCTTTCGCTAAGACTGTTCTTCTGGAATTGGCAAAGTGATATCTGGAAGCCCATGGTGGGCTAGGCTGAAAAGGGAAATATACTCAGATAATAACTGGAAAGAAGCTTGCTGAGAAACTATTCTGTGTTCTGTGAATTCGTCCCACAGAGTTACAGCTTTCCACTCCAGAAGCCGTTTCCTAAGATTGTTCTTATGGAATTTCAAAGGGATATTTGGAAGCCCATAGAGGTCTATGGTGAAAAAAAAATATCCTCAGATGAAAACTGGAAAGAAGCTTTCTGAGAAGCTGCTTTGTGATGTGTGACTTCCACTCACTGAGTTACAGCTGTATTTCGTGGAGCTGTTTGCTAGCCTTATTTCTGTGGAATCTGAGAACTGATATTTCGGATCCCTTTGAAGACTATAGGGCCAAAGAAAATATCCTCCAATCAAAATGAGAAAGAAGCTTTCTGAGAAACTTCTTTGTGATCTGTGAATTCATCTCACATTGTTACAGCTTTCCCCTCTAGAAGCCTTTCGCTGAGACTGTTCTTGTGGAATTGACAAAGTGATATTTGGAAGCCCATGGAGGCCTATGGTGAAAAGGGAAATATCCTCAGGTAAAAACTGGTAAGAATCTTTCTGAGAAACTGCTCTGTGTTCTGTGAATTCATCTCACAGAGTTACAGCTTTCCCCTCCAGAAGCCGTTCGCTAAGACTGTTCTTGTGGAATTTGCAAAGGGATATTTGGAAGCCCATAGAGCCTATGGTGAAAAAGAAAATATCCTCAGATAAAAACTGGAAAGAAGCTTTCTGAGAAACGGCTCTGTGTTCTGTGAATTCATCTCAAAGAGTTACAGCTTTCCCCTCCAGAAGCCGTTCGCTATGACAGTTCTTGTGGAATTTGCAAAGGGATGTTTGGAAGCCCTTAGAGGCCTACGGTGAAAAATTAAATATCCTCAGATGAAAACTGGAAAGAAGCCTTCTGAGAAGCTGCTTTGTGATGTGCGACTTTCACTCACTGAGTTACAGCTGTATTTCCTGGAGCTGTTTGCTAGCCTTATTTCTGTGGAATCTGAGAACTGATATTTCGGATCCATTTGAAGTCTATAGGTCCAAAGAAAATATCCTCGGATAAAAATGAGAAAGAATCTTTCTGAGAAACTTCTTTGTGATCTGTGAATTCAAATCACAGAGTTACAGCTTTCCCCTCAAGAAGCCTTTCGCTAAAACTGTTCTTGTGGAATTGGCAAAGTGTTATTTGGAAGCTCATGGAGAGCTATTGTGAAAAGTTAAATATCCTCAGATAAAACTTGAAAAAAGCTTTCTGAGAAACTGCTCTGTGTTCTGTGAATTCATCTCACAGAGGTACAGCTATCCCGTCCAGAAGCTGTTCGCTAAGACTGTTCTTGTGGAATTTGCAAAGGGATATTTGGAAGCCCCTAGAGGCTTATGGTGAAAAAGAAAATATCCTCAGATGAAAACTGGAAGGAAGCTTTCTGAGAAACTGCTCTGTTTTCGGTGAATTCACCTCACAGAATTATAGCTTTCCCCTCAAGAAGCCGTTAGCTAAGACTGTTTTAGTGGAATTTGCAAAGGGATATTTGGAAGCCCCTAAAAGCCTATCTTTAAAAAGAAAATATCCCCAGAGGAAAACTAGAAAGATGCTTTCTGAGAAGCTGCTTTGTGATATGTGACTTCCACTCAGTGAGTTACAGCTGTATTTCATGGAGCTGTTTGGTAGCCTTATTTCTGTGGAATGGGAGAACTGATATTTTGGATCCCTTTGAAGACTATGGGGCCAAAGGAAATACTCTCCGATCAAAAAGAGAAAGAAGCTTTCTGAGAAACTTCTTTGTGATCTGTGAATTCATCTCACAGAGTTCCAGCTTTCCCCTCAAGTAGACTTTCGCTAAGACTGTTCTTGTGACTGGAAAAGTGATATTTGGAAGCCCATGGAGGGCTATGGTGAAAAGGGAAATATCCTCAGATAAAAACTGGAATGAAGCTTTCTGAGAAACTGTTCTGTGTTCTGTGAATTCATCTCACAGGGTTACAGCTTTCCCCTCCAAAAGCCGTTTGCTAAGACTGTTCTTGTGGAATTTGCAAAGGGATGTTTGGAAGCCCATAGAAGCCTATGGTGAAAAAGAAAATATCCTCAGATGAAAACTCGAAAGCAGCTTTCTCAGAAGCTACTCTGTGATGTGTGACTTCCACTCACTTAGTTACAACTGTATTTCATGCAGCTGTTCTCTAGGCTTATTTTTGTGGAATCTGAGAAATGATATTTCGGATCCCTTTGAAGACTATACGGCCAAAGGAAATATCCTCCGATCAAAATGAGAAAGAAGCTTTCTGAGAAACTTCTTTGTGATCCGTGAATTCATCTCACAGAGTTCCAGCTTTCCCCTCAAGTAGCCTTTCGCTAAGACTGTTCTTGTGGAATTGGCAAAGTGATATCTGGAAGCCCATGGAGGGCTATGGTGAAAAGGGAAATATCCTCAGATAAATCTGGAATGAAGCTTTCTGAGAAACTGCTCTGTGTTCTGTGAATTCATGTCAAAGGGTTACAGCTTTCCCCTCCAGAAGCCGTTTGCTAAGACTGTTCTTGTGGAATTTGCAAAGAGATGTTTTAAAGCCCATAGAGGCTTATTGTGAAAAAGAAAATATCCTCAGAAGAAAACTGGAAAGAAGCTTTCTGAGAAGCTGCTTTGTGATGTGTGACTTTCACTCACTGTGTTACAGCTGTGTTTCGTGGAGCTGTTTGCTAGCCTTATTTCTGTGGAATCTGAGAACTGATATTTCGGATCCCTTTGAAGAGTATAGGGTCACAGGAAATATGCTCCGATCAAAATGAGAAAGAAGCTTTCTGAGAAACTTCATTGTGATCTGTGAATTCATCTCACAGAGTTACAGCTTTCCCCTCAAGAAGCCTTTCGCTAAGACTGTTCTCGCGGATTGGCGATGTGATATTTGGAAGCCGATTTAGGGCTATGGTGAAAAGGGAAATATCCCTGGATAAAAACTGGAAAGAAGCTTTCTGAGAAACAGCTCTGTGTTCTGTGAATTCATCTCACATGGTTATAGCTTTCACCTCCGGAATCCGTTTGCTAAGACCGTTCTTGTGGAATTTGCAAGGGGATATTTGGACCCATAGAGGCCTATGGTGAAGAAGAAAATATCGTCAGATAAAAAATGGAAAGAAGTTTTCTAAGAAACTGCTCTGTGCTCTGTGAATTCATCTCACAGAGTTACAGCTTTCCCGTCCAGAATCCGTTCGCTAAGACTGTTCTTGTGGAATTTGCTTATGGATTTTTGAAAGCCCTTAAAGGCCTATGGTGAAAAAGGGAATATCGTCAGATTCAAACTGGAAAGAAGCTTTCTGAGCAACTGCTTTGTGATGTGTGACTTCCACTCATTGAGTTACAGTTGTATTTCGTGAAGCTGTTTGCTAGCCTTATTTCTGTGGAATCTGAGAACAGATATTTTGGATCCCTTTGAAGACTATAGGGCCAAAGCAAATATCCTCCGATCAAAATGAGAAAGAAACTTCCTGAGAAACTTCTTTGTGATCTGTGAATTCATCTCTCCAAGTTACAGCTTTCCCCTCAAGAAGCCTTTCGCTAAGACTGTTCTTGTGGAATTGGCAAAGTGATATTTGGAAGCCCATGGAGGTCTATGGTGAAAAGGGAAATATCCTCAGATAAAAACTGGAAAGAAGCTTTCTCAGAAACTGCTCCGTGTTCTGTAAATTCATCTCACAGAGTTACAGCTTTCCCTCCCGAAGCCGTTTGCTAAGACTGTTCTTGTGGAATTTGCAAAGGGATATTTGGAAGCCCATTGAGGCCTATGGTGAAAAAGAAAATATCCTCAGATGAAAACTGTAACGAAGGTTTCTGAGAAGCTGCTTTGTGATGTGTGACTTCAAATCACTGAGTTACAGCGGTATTTCGTGGAGCTCTTTTCTAGCCTTATTTCTGTGTAATCTGAGATCGGATATTTCGGATCCCTTTTAAGACTACAGGGCCAAAGGAAATATCCTCCGATCAAAATGAGAAAGAAACTTCTGAGAAACGTCTCTGTGATCTGTGAATTCGTCCCACAGAGTTACAGCTTTCCCCTCAAGAAGACTTTCGCTAAGACTGTTCTTGTGGAATTGGCAAAGTGATATTTGGAAGCCCATGGAGGGCTATGGTGAAAACGGAAATATCCTCAGTTAAAAAGTGGAAAGAAGCTTTCAGAGCAACTGCTTTGTGATGTGTGACTTCCACTCACTGAGTTACAGCTGTACTTCGTGGAGCTGTTTGTTAGCCTTATTTCTGTGGAATCTGAGAACTGATATTTCGGATCCCTTTGAAGTCTATAGGGTCAAAGGAAATATCCTCTGATCAAAATGAGAAAGAGGCTTTCTGAGAAACTTCTTTGTGATCTGTGAATTCATCTCACAGAGTTACAGCTTTCCCTTCCAGAAGCCTTTCGCTAAGATTGTTCCTGAGAAATTGGCAAAGTGATATTTGGAAGCCCATGGAAGGTTATGGTGAAAAGGGAAATATTCTCAGATAAAAACTGGAAAGAAGATTTCTGAGAAACTGTTCTGTGTTTTGTGAATTCATCTCACCGAGGTACAGCTTTCCCCTCCAGAAGCCGTTCGCTAAGACTGTTCTTGTTGGATTCACAAAGGGATATTTGGAAGCCCATAGAGGCCTATGGTGAAAAAGAAAATATCCTCGGATACAAACTGGAATGAAGCTTTCTGAGAAACTGCTCTGTGTTCTGTGAATTCATCTCACAGGGTTACAGCTTTCTTCTACAGAAGCCGTTTGCTAAGACTGTTCTTGTGGAATTTGCAAAGGGATATTTTGAAGCCCTTAGAGACCTATGGTGCAAAAGATAATATCGTCAGATAAAAAGTGGAAAGAAGCTTTCTGAGCAACTGCTTTGTGATGTGTGACTTCCACTCACTGAGTTACAGCTGTACTTTGTGGAACTGTTTGTTAGCCTTATTTCTGTGGAATCTGAGAACTGATATTTCGAATATCTTTGAAGTCTATAGGGCCAAAGAAAATATCCTCTGATTAAAATGAGAAAGAGGCTTTCTGAGAAACTTCTTTGTGATCTGTGAATTCATCTCACAGAGTTACAGCTTTCCCTCCAGAAGCCGTTCGCTAACACTGTTCTTGATGAATTTGCAAAGGGATATTTGGAAGCCCATGGAGGGCTATGGTGAAAAGGGAAATATCCTCAGATAAGAAGTTGAAAGAAGCTTTCTGAGAAACTGCTCTGTGTTCTGTGAATTCATGTCTCCGGGTTACAGCTTTCAAATCCGGAAGCCGTTCGCTAAGACAGTTCTTGCGGAATTTGCTGATGGATATTTGGAAGCCCTTAGAAGCCTATGGTGAAAAAGAGAATATCGTCAGATTCAAACTGGAAAGAAGCTTTCTGAGCAACTGCTTTGTGATGTGTGACTTCCACTCAATGAGTTACAGTTGTATTTCGTTGAGCTGTTTGCTAGCCTTATTTCTGTGGAATCTGAGAACTTATATTTCGGATCCCTTTGAAGACTATAGGGCCAATAGAAATATCCTACAATCAAAATGAGAGAAAAGCTTTTTGAGAAACTTCTTTGTGATCTGTGAATTCATCTCACAGAGTTACAGCTTTCCCCTCAAGAAGCTTTCGCTAGGACTGTTCCAGTGGAATTGGCAAAGTGATATTTGGAAGCCCATGGAGGGCTATTGTGAAAAGGGAAACATCCTCAGATAAAAACTGGAAAGAAGCTTTCTGAGAAACACCTCTGTGTTCTGTGAATTCGTCTCACAGAATTACAGCTTTCCCCTTCAGAAGCCGTTCGCTAAGACTCTTCTTGTGGAATTTGCAAAGGGATATTTGGAATCCCATAGAGACCTATGGTGAAAAAAAAATATCCTCTGATGAAAACTGGAAAGAAGCTTTCTGAGAAGCTGCTTTGTGATGTGTGACTTCCACTCACTGAGTTACAGCTGTGTTTCGTGCAGCTCTTTGCTAGCCTTATTTCTGTGGAATCTGAGAACTTATATTTCGGATCCCTTTGAAGACTATAGGGCCAATAGAAATATCCTCCGATCAAACTGAGAAATAAGCTTTCTGAGAAACTTCTTTCTGATCTGTGAATTCATCTCACAGAGCTACATCTTTCCCCTCAAGAAGCCTTTCGCTAAGACTGTTCTGGTGGAATTGGCAAAGTGATATTTGGAAGCCCATAGAGGGCTACGGTGAAAAGGGAAATATCCTCTGATAAAAACTGGAAAGAAGCTTTCTGAGAAACTGCTCTGTGTTCTTTGAATTCACCTTGCAGACTTACAGCTTTCCCCTTTAGAAGCCGTTTGCTAAGACTGTTCTTGTGGAATTTGCCGATGGATATTTGGAAGCCCTTAGAGACCTATGGTGTAAAAGAGAATATCATCAGATTAAAACTGGAAAGAAGCTTTCTGAGAAACTGCTCTGTGTTCTGTGAATTCATCTGACAGAGTTACAGCTTTCCTCTCCAGAAGCCTTTCTGTAAGACTGTGCTTCTGGAATTTGCAAAGGGATATTTGGAAGCCCATAGAGGCCTATGGTGGAAAAGAAATTATCCTCAGATGAAAACTGGAAAGAAGCTTTTTGAGCGACTGCTTTGTGATGTGTGACTTCCACTCACTGAGTTACAGCTGTATTTCGTGGAGCTGTTTGCTAGCCTTATTTCTGTGGAATCTGACAACTAATATATCGGATCCCTTTGAAGACTACAGGGCCAAAGGATATATCCTCCGATCAAAATGAGAAAGAGACCTTCTGAGAAACTTCTTTGTGCTCTGTGAATTCATCTTACAGAGTTACAGCTTTCCCCTCAAGAAGCCTTTCGCTAAGACTGTTCTTGTGGAATTGGCAAAGTGATATTTGGAAGTCCTTGGAGGGCTATGGTGAAAAGGGAAATATCCTCAGATAATAACTGGAAAGAAACTTTCTGAGAATGTGCTCTGTGTTCTGTGAATTCATCTCAAAGAGTTACAGCTTTCTGCTCCAGAAACCGTTCGCTAAGACTGTCCTTGTGGAATTTGCAAACGGATATTTGGAAGCCCATAGAAACCTATGATGAAAAAGAAAATATCCTCAGATAAAAACTAGACAGAAGCTTTCTGAGAAACAGCTCTGTGTTCTGTGAATTCATCTCACAGAGTTACAGCTTTCCCCTCAAGAAGCCTTTCGCTAAGACTGTTCTTGTGGAATTGGCAAAGCGATATTTGGAAGCCCATGGAGGACTATAGTGAAAAGGAAAATATCCTCAGATAAAAACTGGAAAGAAGCTTTCTGAGAAACTGCTCTGTGTTCTGTGAATTCATCTCACAGAGTTACAGCTTTCGCCTCCAGAAGCCGTTCGCTAAGACTGTTAGTGTGGAATTTGCAAACGGAGATTTGGAAGGAAATAGAGACCTATGGTGAAAAAGATAATATCCTCAGATAAAAACTGGAAAGAAGGTTTCTGAGCAAGTGCTTTGTGATGTGTGACTTCGACTCACTGAGTTACAGCTGTATTTCGTGGAGCTGTTTGCTAGCCTTATTTCTGTGGAATCTGACAACTGATATTTCGGATCCCTTTGAAGTCTATAGGGCCAAAGGAAATGTCCTCCGATCAAAATGAGAAAGAAGGTTTCTGAGAAACTTCCTTGTGATCTGTGAATTCATCTCACAGTGTTACAGCTTTCCCCTGAAGAAACCTTTCGCTAAGACTGTTCTTGTGGAATTGGCAAAGTGATATTTGGAAGTCCTTGGAGGGCTATGGTGAAAAGGGAAATATCCTCAAATAAAAACTGGAAAGAAGCTTTCTAAGAAACTGCTCTCTGTTCTTTGAATTCACCTCACAGAGTTACAGCTTTCCCCTCCAGAACCCTTTCGCTAAGTCTGTTCTTGTGGAATTGGCAAAGTGATATTTGGAAGCCCATGGAGGGCAAAGGTGAAAAGGGAAATATCCTCAGATAAAACCTGGAAGGAAGCTTTCTGTGAAACGCTGTGTGTTCTTTGAATTCATCTTACAGAGTTACAGCTTTCCCCTAAAGAACCCGTTCCCTAAGACTGTTCTTGTGAAATTTGAAAGAAATATGGAAGCCCATAAAGGCCTCTGGTGAAAAATAAAATACCTCAGATAAAAACTGGAAAGAAGCCTTCTGAGAAACTGCTCTGTGTTCTGTGAATTCACCTCACAGTGTTACAGCTTTCCCCAAAAGAAGCAGTTGGCTAATACCGTTCTTGTGGAATTTGCCGAGGGATATGAAAAGCCTATAGAGACCTATGGTGAAAAACAGAATATCGTCAGATGAAAACTGGAAAGAAGCTTTCTGAGCAACTGCTTTGTGATGTGTGACTTTCACTCACTGATATACAGCTGTATTTCGTGGAGCTGTTTGCTGCCGTTATTTCTGTGTTATCTGAGAATTGATAATTCGGATCCCTTTGAAGACTATAGGGCCAAAGGAAATATCTTCGGATGAAAATGAGAAAGAAGCTTTCTGAGAAACGTCTTTGTGATCTGTGAATTCATCTAACAGAGTTTCAGCTTTCCCCTCAAGAAGGCTTTCTCTAAGACTGTTCCTGTGTAATTTGCAAAGTGATATTTGGAAGCCCATGGAGAGCTATGGTGAAAAGGGAAACGTCCTCAGATAACACCTGGAAAGAGGCTTTCTGAGAAACTGCTCTGTGTTCTGTGAATTCATCTCACAGTGTTACAGCTTTGCCCTGCGGAAGCCGTTGGCTAAGACTGTTCTTGTGAAATTTGCAAAGGGATATTTGAAAGCCCCTAGAGGCCTAAGGTGAAAAAGATATTATCCTGAGATGAAAACTGGCAAGAAGCTTTCTGAGCAACTGCTTTGTGATGTGTGATTTCCACTCACTGAGTTACAGCTGTATTTCGTGGAGCTGTTTGCTAGCCTTATTTCTGTGGAATCTGAGAACGGATATTTCGGAACCCTTTGAAAACAATAGGGCCAAAGGAAATATCACCCGATCAAAATGAGAAAGAAACTTTCTGAGAAACTTCTTTGTGATCTGTGAATTCATGTCACAGAGTTACAGCTTTCTCTTCAAGAAGTCTTTCGCTAACACTGTTCTTGTGGATTTGGCAAAGTGATAACTGGTAGCCCATTGAGGGCTATGGTGAAAAGGGAAATATCCTGAGATAAAAACTGGAAAGAAGCTTTCTGAGAAACTGCTCTGTGTTCAGTGAATTCATCTCACAGAATTACAGCTTTCCCCTCAAGAAGCCTTTCGCTAAGACTGTTCCTGTGGAATTGGCAAAGTGATCTTTGGAAGCCCATGGAGATCTATCGTGAAAAATGAAGTATCCTCAGATAAAAACTGGAAAGAAGCATTCTGAGATACTGCTATATGTTCTGTTAATTCATCTCACAGAGTTACAGCTTTCCCCTCCAGAAGCCGTTCGCTAAGAGTGTTCTTGTGGAATTGGCAAAGGGATATTTGGAAGCCCCTAGAGGCCTATGGTGAAAAAGAAAATATCGTCAGTTAAAAACTGGAAAGAAGGTTTCTGAGCAGCTGCTTTTTGGTGTGTGACTTCCACTCACTAAGTTACAGCTGTTTTTCGTGGAGCTGTTTGCTAGCCTTATTTCTTTGGAATCTGAGAACTGATATTTCGGAAACCTTTGAAGACTATAGGGCCAAAGGAAATATCCTCTGATCGTAATGAGAAAGAAGCGTTCTGAAAACTTCTTTGTGAACTTTGAATTCATCTCACAGAGTTACAGCTTTCCCTTCACGAAGCCTTTGGCTAACACTGTTCTACTGGTATTGTCAAAGTGATATTTGGAAGCCCATGGAGGACTATGGTGAAAAGTGAAATGTCGTCAGATAAAACCTGGAAAAAAGCTTTCTGAGATACTACTCTGTGTTCTGTGAACTCATCTCACAGAGATACAGCTTTCCCCTCCAGAAGCCGTTCGGTAAGACTGTTCTTGTGGAATTTGCAGAGGGATATTTGGAAGCCCATACATGCCTATGGTGAAAAAGAAAATATCGTCAGATAAAAACTGAAAAGAAGCTTTCTGAGCAACTGCTTTGTGATGTCTGGCTTCCACTCACTGTGTTACAGCTCTCTTTCGTTGAGGTGTTTGCTAGCCTAATTTCTGTGGAATCTGAGATCTGATATTTCGGATCCCTTTGAAGACTATTGGGCCAAAGGAAATATCCTCCGATCAAAATGAGAAAGAAGCTTTCTGAGTAACTGCTTTGTGATGTGGCTTCCACACACTGTGTTACAGCTGTATTTCCTTGAGCTGTTTGCTAGCCTTATTTCTGTTGAATCTGAGAACTGATATTTTGGATCCCTTTGAAGACTATAGGGGCAAAGGAAATATCCTCCGATCAAAATGAGAAAGAAGCTTTCTGAGAAACATCTTTGTTATCCGTGAATTCATCTCACAGAGTTACAGCTTTCCCTTCAAGAAGCATTTCCCTAAGACTGTTCTTGTGGAATTGGCAAAGTGATATTTGGAAGCCCATGCAGGGCCATGGTGAAAAGGGAATTATCCTCAGATAAAAACTGGAAAGAAGCTTTCTGAGAAACTGCTCTGTGTTCTGTGAATTCATCTCACAGAGTTACAGCTTTCCACTCAAGAAGACTTTCGCTTAGACTGTTCCTGTGTAATTGGCAAAGTGATATTTGGAAGCCCATGGGGAGAGATGGTGAAAGGGGAAATATCCTCAGATAAAACCTGGAAAGAAGCTTTCTCAGAAACTGCTATGTGTTCTGTGAATTTGTCTTACAGAGTTACAGCTTTCCCCTCCGGAAGCCGTTTGTAAGACTGTTCTTGTGGAATTTGCAGAGGGATAATTGGAAGCCCATAGAGGCCTAAGGTGAAAAAGAAAATATCCTCAGATGAAAACTGGAAAGAAGCTTTCTGAGCAACTGCTTTGTGATGTGTGACTTCCACTCACTGAGTTACAGCTGTATGTCGTGGAGTTGTTTGCTTGCCTTATTTCTGTGGAATCTGAGAACTGATATTTTGGAACCCTTTGAACACTATAGGGCCAAAAAAAAATCCTCCGATCAAAATGAGAAAGAAGCTTTCTGACAAACTTCTTTGTGATCTGTGAATTCATCTCACAGAGTTACAGCTTTCCCCTCAGGAAGCCTTTCGCTAAGACGGTTCTTGTGGAAGTTGCAAAGGGATATTTGTAAGCCCATGGAGGGCTATGGTGAAAAGGGAAATATCCGTAGATAAAAACTGGAAGGAAGCTTTCTGAGAAACTGCTCTGTGTTCTGTGAATTCATCTCACAGAGTTACAGCTTTCCCCTCCAGAAGCCGTTCAGTAAGATTGTTCCTGTGGAAGTTGCAAAGGGATATTTGGAAGCCCATAGAGGCCTATGGTGAAAAACATAATATCGTCAGGTAAAAACTGGAAAGAACCTTTATGAGATACTCCTTTGTCGTGTGTGACTTCCACTCACTGAATTACAGGTGTATTTCATGGAGCTGTTTGCTAGCCTTATTTCTGTGGAATCTGGGAACTGATATTTCGGATCCCTTTGAAGACTCTAGGGCCAAAGGAAATATCCTCCGATCAAAATGAGAAAGAAGCTTTCTGAGAAACTTCTTTGTGATCTGTGAATTCATCTAACAGAGTTACAGCTTTCCCCTCAAGAAGCCTTTCGCTAAGACTGTTCTTGTGGAATTGGCAAAGTGATATTTGGATACCCATGGAGGGCTATGATGAAAAGAGAAACATCCACAGATAAAAACTGGAAAGAAGCTTTCTGAGAAACTGCTCTGTGTTCTGTGAATTCACCAAACAGCGTTAAAGGTTTCCCCTCAAGAAGTCTTTCGCTAAGACTGTTCCTGTGGTATTGACAAAGTGATATTTAGAACCCCATGGAAAGCTATGGTGGAAAGGGAAATATCTTTAGATAAAAACTGGAGAGAAGCTTTCTGAGATACTGCACTGCGTTCTGTGAATTCATCTCACAGAGTTACAGCTTTCCCCTCCCGAAGCCGTTCGGTGAGAGTCTTTTTGTGGAGTTTGCAAAGGGAGATTTGGAAGCCCATGGAGGCCTATGGTGAAAAAGAGAATATCGTCAGATGAAAACTGGAAAGAAGATTTCTGAGCAACTGCTTTGTGATGTGTGACTTCCACTCACTGAATTACAGCTGTATTTCGTGGAGTTGTTTGCTAGCCTTATTTCTGTGGAATCTGAGAACTGATATTTCGGATCCCTTTGAAGACTATAGGGCCAAAGCAAATATCCTCCGATCAAAATGAGAAAGAAGCTTTCTGAGAAACTTCTTTGTGATCAGTGAATTCATCTCACAGAGTTACAGCTTTCCCCTCAAGAAGCCTTTCGCTAAGACTGTTCTTGTGGAATTGTCAAAGTGATATTTGGAAGCCCATGGAGGGCTATGGTGAAAAGGAAAATATCGTCAGATAAAACCTGGAAAGAAGGTTTCTGAGATACTGATCTGTGTTTTGTGAATTCATCTCACAGATTTACAGCTTTCCCCTCCAGAAGCCATTCGCTAAGACTGTTCTTGTGGAATTTGCAGAGGGATATTTTGATGCCCATAGAGGCCTATTTTGAAAAAGATAATATCGTCAGATACAAACTGGAAAGAAGCTTTCTGAGCAACTGCTTTGTGATGTGTGACTTCCACTCACTGAGTTGCAGCTGTATTTCTTGGAGCTGTTTGGTAGCCTTATTTCTGTGGAATCTGAGAACTGATTTTTCGGATCCCTTTGAAGTCTATAGGGCCAAAGGAAATATCCTCCGATCAAAATGAGAAAGAAGCTTTCTGAGAAACTTCTATGTGATCTGTGAATTCATCTCACAGAGTTACAGCTTTCCCCTCAAGAAGCCTTTCGCTAAGACAGTTCCTGTGGAATTTAAAAGGGATATTTGTAAGCCCATGGAGGGCTAGGGTGAAAAGGGAAATATCCGCAGATAAAAACTGGAAAAAAGCTTTCTGAGAAACTGCTCTGTGTTCTGTGAATTCATCTCACAGAGTTACAGCTTTCCCTTCCAGAAGCCGTTCGGTAAGATTGTTCTTGTGGAATTTTCAAAGGGATATTTGGAAGCCCATAGAGGCCTATGGTGAAAAACATAATATCGTCAGGTAAAAACTGGAAAGAACCTTTATGAGATACTGCTTTGTCGTGTGTGACTTCCACTCACTGAATTACAGCTGTATTTCGTGGAGCTGTTTGCTAGCCTTATTTCTGTGGAATCTGAGAACTGATATTTCGGATCCCTTTGAAGACTCTAGGGCCAAAGGAAATATCCTCCGAACAAAATGAGAAAGAAGCTTTCTGAGAAACTTCTTTGTGATCTGTGAATTCATCTAACAGAGTTACAGCTTTCCCCTCAAGTAGCCTTTTGCTAAGACTGTTCTTGTGGAATTGGCAAAGTGATATTTGGATACCCCTGGAGGGCTATGGTGAAAAGAGAAATATCCACAGATAAAAACTGGAAAGAAGCTTTCTCAGAAACTGCTCTGTGTTCTGTGAATTCATCAAACAGAGTTACAGGTTTCCCCTCAAGAAGACTTTCGCTAAGACTGTTCCTGTGGAATTGACAAAGTGATATTTGGAAGCCCATGGAGAGCTATGGTGAAAAGGGAAATATCTTCAGATAAAAACTGGAGAGAAGCTTTCTGAGATACTGCACTGCGTACTGTGAATTCATCTCACAGAGTTACAGCTTTCCCCTCCTGAAGCCTTTCGGTAAGATTGTTCTTGTGGAGTTTGCAAAGGGAGATTTGGAAGCCCATGGAGGCCTATGGTGAAAAAGAGAATATCGTCAGATGAAAACTGGAAAGAAGCTTTCTGAGCAACTGCTTTGTGATGTGTGACTTCCACTCACTGAGTTACAGCTGTATTTCGTGGAGCTGTTTGCTAGCCTTATTTCTGTGGAATCTGAGAACTGATATTTCGGATCCCGTTGAAGTCTATAGGGCCAAAGGAAATATCCTCCGATCAAAATGAGAAAGAAGCTTTTTGAGAAACTTCTTTGTGATCTGTGAATTCATCTCACAGAGTTAGCGCTTTCCCCTCAAGAAGCCTTTCGCTAAGACTGTTCTTGTGGGATTGGCAAAGGGATATTTGAAACCCATGGAGGGCTATGGTGAAAAGGGAAATATCCTCAGATAAAAACTGGAAAGAAGATTTCTGAGAAACTACTCTGTGTTCTGTGAATTCATCTCACAGAGTTACAGCTTTCACCTCAAGAAGCCTTTCGCTAAGACTGTTCCTGTGGAATAGGCAAAGTGATATTTGGAAGCCCATGTGTAGCGATGGTGAAAAGGGAAATGTCCTTAGATAAAACCTGGAAAGAAGCTTTCTGAGAAACTTCTATGTGTTCTGTGAATTCATCTCACAGAGTTACAAAGTTCCCCTCCAGAAGCCGTTCGCTAAGACGGTTCTTGTGGAATTTCCAAGGGATATTTTGAAGCCCCTAGAGGCCCATGGTGAAAAGGAAAATATCGTCAGATGAAAACTGGAAAGAAGCTTTCTGAGAGGCTGCTTTGTGATGTGTGACTTCCACACACTGAGTTACAGCTGTATTTCGTGGAGCTGCTTGCTAGCCTTATTTCTGTGGAATCTGAGAACTGATATTCGGATCCCGTTGCAGGCTATAGGGCCAAAGGAAATATCCTCCGATAACAAAGAGAAAGAAGCTTTGAGAAACTTTTCTGCTCTGTGAAATCATCTCACAGAGTTACAGCTTTCCCTCAAGAGGCTCTTCGCTGAGACAGTTCTTTCGTGGACTAAAGTGATGGCTTGGATACCCAAGCGGAGGGCCATGGTGAAAAGAGAAATATCCACATATAAAACCTGGAAAGAAGCTTTCTGAGAAACTGCTCTGTGTTCTGTGAATTCAACAAACAGGGTTACAGGTTTCCCCTGAAGAAGCCTTTCGCTGAGACTGTTCTTGTGGAATTGGCAAAGTGATATTTGGAAGCCCATGGAGGGCTATGGTGAAAAGGAAAATATCCTCTCAGATAGTAAAAACATGAGAGCAGCTTCGAGTATCTGCTCTGTGTTCTGTGAATTGCCCACAGTGTTTCAACTTTCCTGTAGAAGCCGGGTTAGTAAAGACTGTTCTTGTGGAATGGTAAAGGGATATTTTAACCTCATAGAGGCCTATGGTGAAAAGAAAATATCTTTAGATGAAACCTGAAAGAAGCTTGGCAGTTGCTTAGATGTAAAAAGACTTCCACTCACTGAGTTACAGTTGTGGCTTAGTCAGGCTGTTTGCTAGCCTTATTTCTGTGGAATATGATATTCTGATATTTCCTCGGATCCCTTGAAGACTATAGGGCTAAAGCTGAAAATGAATCATCAAAATGAGAGAAAGAATCTTTCTGAGAAACTGCATTTTGTGATGTGTGGTTTGACCACGTTGCAGCTGTCTTTCATTGAGCCTTTGTTGTAGCCTTATTTCTGTGGAATCTGAGAACTGATATTTCGATCCCTTTGAAGACTATAGGCCAAAGGAAATATCCTCCGGTATCAAATGTGAGAAAGAAGCTTGAGAAACTTTTGGTGATTCCAGAATTTATCTCACAGAGTTACAGCTTGCTCCTCACAGTTTCCTTTTCCCTAAGACTGTTCTTTTATGGAATTGGTAAGGAAATTTGAAGCCCATGGAGGTCTATGGACCAAAGGAAATATCCTCAGATAAAAGCTGGAAAGAAGCCTTCTGAGAAACTGCTCTGTGTTCTGTGAATTCATCTCACAGAGTTACAGCTTTCCCGTCCGGAAGCCATTCGCTAAGACTGTTCTTGTGGAATTTGCAGAGGGATATTTGGAAGCCCATAGAGGCGCATGGTGAAAAGGAAAACATCAAGCCAGATGAAAACTGGAAGGAAGCTGGGAGAAGCTGCTTTTAGGATAGGTGATCACCAGTGAGTTACAGCTGTATTTTCGAGCTTTGCTAACAATATTTCTAGAATGTGAGAACTGATATTTCGATCCCTATGAAGACTATAGGCCAAAGGAATATCCTGGATCAAATTGAGAAAGAAGGTTTCTGAGAATCTACTTCTAGAATCTAGACCATCTCACAGAGTTACAGCTTTCCTCCGTAGCTGCCTGCTAAGACTGTCTTGGGAATTTCCAAAGGGATATCAGCCCATAGAGGCCTATTGTGAAAAGAAAACATAATCAGATGAAAACTGAAAGAAGCTTTCTGAGCAACTGCTTTAGATGTGACTCCAATCACTGAGTTACAGCTGTATTTCATGGAGTTGTTTGCTAGCCTTATTTCTGTGGAATCTGAGAACTGATATTTCGGATCCCTTTGAAGAATATACAGCCAATGGAAATATCCTCTCAACAAAATGAGAAAGAAGCTTTCTGAGAAACTTCTTTGTGATCTGTGAATTTATCTCACAGATACAGCTTTCCCTCCAGGAGTCAGTCAGCTAAGACTGCCTTGTGGAATTTGCAAAGGGATATTTGGAATCCCACAGAGGCCTATGGTGAAAAAGATAATATCCTCAGATGAAAACTGGAATGAAGTTTCCGGGCAACTGCTCTGTGATGTGTGACTTATACTTATTTAGATACAGTTGTATATCGTGGAGCTGTTGGCTAGCCTTATTTCTGGGGAATTTGAGAACTGATATTTCGGATCCCTGTGAAGATTATAGGGCCAAAAGAAATATCCTCCGATAAAACGGAGAAAGAAGCTTTCTGAGAGACTCTTTGTAATCTGCGAATTCATCTCACAGAGTTACAGCATTTCTCTCAAGAAGCGTTTTGCCAAGACTGTTCTTGTGGAAGTTGCAAGGTGATATTCTCGAACATGGAGGGCCACGTGAAAAGGGAACATCTCAGATAAAAACGGAAAGAAGCTTGAGAGTGCTCTCTGTTCTGTGAATTCATCTCACAGAATTACAGGTTTCCCCTCCAGAAACCGTTCGCTACGACTGTTCTTGTGGAATTGACAAAGTGATATTTGGAAGCCCATGTAGGCCTATGGTGAAACGGGAAATATCCTAAGATAAAAACTGGAAAGACGCTTTCTGAGAAACTGCTCTGTGTTCTGTGAAGTCATCTCACAGATTTTCAGCGTTCCGCTCCAGAAGCCGTTCGGTAAGATTGTTCTTGTGGAATTTGCAAAGGGATATTTGGAAGATCATGGAGGCCTGTGGTGAAAACGATAATATCCTCAGATGAAAACTGGAAAGAAGCTTTCTGAGCAACTGCTTTGTGATGTGTGACTTCCACTCACTGAGTTACAGCTGTATGCCCTGGAGCTGTTTGCTAGCCTTATTTCTGTGGAATCTGAGAACTGATATTTCAGATCCCTTGGAAGACTATAGGGCTAAAGGAAATATCCTTCGATCAAAATGAGAAAGAAGCTTTCTGAGAAACATCTTTGTTATCCGTGAATTCATCTCACAGAGTTACAGCTTTTCTCTCAAGAAGCATGTGGCTAAGACTGTTCTTCTGGAATTGGCAAAGTGATATTAGAAGCCCATGGAGACCTATGGTGAAAAGGGAAATATCCTCAGGTAAAACTGGAAAGAAGCTTGGGAAATCACTCAGGTTCTGTGAATTCATCTCACAGAGTTACAGCTTTCCTCCAGAACTGTCTGCAAGATTGTTCTGTGGAATTTGCAAAGGGATATTTGAAGACTATGGAGGCCTACGGTAAAAGATAATATCCTCAGATAAAACTGAAAGAAGCTTGATAACTGCTTTGTGATGTGTGACTTCCACTCACTGAGTTACACCCATGTCCCGAGCGTCAGTCAGGCTTATTTCTGTGGGAATCTTGAGTACTTACTCGGATCCTCTTGAAGACTAAGGGGCCAAAGGAATATCCTCCGTTCAAAATGAGAAAGAAGTTTATAAAACTTTGTGATCTGCACTATCTCACAGAGTTAGCTTTCACTTCAAGAAGCTTCGCTAAGACTGTTCTATGGAATTGGCAAGTGATATTTGAAGCCCATGGAGGCTATGGGTGAAAGGAACATACTCAGATAAACACTGAAAGAAGTTTAGGAAGAAACTGCACCATGTCCCAATCATCTCAATAAAGTTAAGGAAGCTTCCAGAAGTAGCTAAGAATGTTCTTCTGAATTTCGCAAGGGATATTTGGAAAGCCCTTAGAGGCCTAAGTGGTGAAAAGAAAATATACTCAGATGAAAACTGGAAAGAAACACTCTGAGCAACTGCTTTGTGATGTGTGACTTCCACTCACCGAAAGTTACAGCTGTATTTCTCAGGAGTTGCTTTACTAGTCTTATTTCTGCTTGTTACATGAGAACTGATATTCGATACCTTGAAGATTCACAATAAGGAAATATCCTCCCATGAAAATGAGAAAGCAAGCTTTCTGAGAAAAACCTCTTTGTGATCTGGAGGAACACTCACAGAGCAGCCTCCCTCAAGAAGCCTTTCGCTAAGACAGGTCTTGTGGAATTGGCAAATTGATATTTGGAAGCCCATGACGGGCTATGGTGAAAAGGGAAATATCGTCAGATAAAAACTGGAAAGAAGCTTTCTGAGAAACTGCTGTGTGTTCTGTGAATTCCTCTCACAGAGTTACAGTTTGCCCAGTCGCCTCAGGAATGTTCTTTTTGAATTTGCAAAGGGATATTTGAAAGCCCATAGAGGCCTATGGTGAAATAGAAAATATCGACAGATGAAAACTGTAAAGAATCTTCCTAAGCAACTGCTTTGTGATGTGTGATTTCCAGTCACCGAGTTACAGCTGTAGTTCGTGGAGCTGTTTGCTAGCATTATTTCTCTGGAATCTGAGAACTGATATTTCGGATCCACTTCAAGTCTATGGGGCCAAAGGAAATATCCTCCGATCAAAATGAGAAAGAAACTTTCTGAGAAACTTCTTTGTGATCTGAGAATACATCTCACAGAGTTACAGCTCTCCCCTCAAGAAGCCTTTCGCTAAGACTGTTCTTGGGAATTGTAGTGATATTTTGAAGCCCATGAAGGCTATGGTTAAAGGAAATATCCTTCAGATAAACACTGTAAGAAGCTTTCTGAGAAACTGCTATGTGTTCTGTGAATATCTCTACAGAGTTACAGCTTTCCCTCCAGAAGTCATAAGTTCAAGAACTGTTCTTAGGAATTTGCAAAGGGATATTTGGTAGCCTGAGGCTCATGGTGAAAAGAAAATATCCCCACAGATGAAACTGCAGAAAGAAGCTTTCATAACTGCTTTTAGGATGTGTACTCTAATCACCGAGTTACAGCTATATTTCATGGAATTGTTTATACTTATTTCTTGTGTGGAACTAACACGTTTCTTGATCCCTTTGAAGACTATAGGCCAAACGAAACATCCTCACATCAAAAATGAGAAGGGAAGCTTTCTGAGAAACTCTTCTTGTGATCTGTGAATTATCTCACAGAGTTACAGCTTTTCCCCAAGAAGTCTTCTTCGAAGAGACTGTTCTTGTGGAATTACAAAGTGATATTTGAAGCCCACAGGGCTATGGTGAAAAGGGGAAGTATCCTCAGATAAAACTGGAGAAGCTTTCTGGGAAAACTGCACTGTGTTAAATTCATCTCACAGAGTTACAGCTTTACCCTCCAGGAGCCGTTTGCTAAGAGTGTTCTTGTGGAATCTGCAAAGGGATATTTGGGAGCCCATAGAGGCCTAAGTTGAAATAGAAAATATCGTCAGATGAAAACTGGAAAGAAGCATTCTGAGCAAGTGCTTTGTGATGTGTCACTACCACTCACTGAGTTACAGCTGTATTTCTTCGCGGGAGTTGCATGCGTTAGCGTATTTCTCTGAAACTGAGAATCATTTCGTTCCTTTCAAGACTATAGTACAAAGTAAATATCTCCGTTTAAAATGAGAAAGAGAGACCTCTGAGAAACTTCTTTAGATTCTTGAAATCATCTCACGGAGTTACAGCTTTCCCCTCAAGAAGACTTTCACTAAGACTGTTCTTATGGTATTGGCAAAGTTATATTTGGAAGCCAATGGAGGGCTATGGTGAAAGGGAAATATCCTCAGATAAAAACTGGAAAGAAGCTTTAAGAGAAACTGCACTGTGTTCTGGGATTTCCATCTCAGAGTTACAGCTGCTTCCAGAGTCGCTGGCTAAGACTGTACTTGTGGAATTTGCAAAGGGATATTTGGAAGCCCATAGAGGGCTATGGTGAAAAAGAAAATATCATCCGAGAAAAAGTGGAAACAAGCTTTCTGAGAAACTGTTTATGATGTGACTTCCACTCACAGAGTTAAGCACATGTGTATTTCTGTGACTGCTCGCTAGCCTTATTTCTGTGAACGAGAACTACTATCTCGGATCCTTTGAAGACTATAGGGCCAAAGGAAATATCCTCCGATAACAAAGAGAAAAGTTTCTGAGAAACTGCTGTTCTGTTAAATCACCTCACAGAGTTACAGCTCAAGAAGCCTTTCACCGCCGCTTTGAATCATGCGATATTTCATGCCCATAGAGGGCTATGGTGAAAAAGGAAATATCCTCAGATGAAATCTGGAAAGAAGCTTGAGAAACCTTAGTGTTCTTTAATTCATCTCACAGAGTTTCAACTTTTCCCTCAAGAAGTCGCTCGATTAGCCTGTTCCTGTGAATTGGCAAAGGATATTTGAAGCCCATAGAGGGATATGGTGAAAAGAATTCATCCTGCGAGAAAACTGGAAAGAAGCTTTTTGAGGAAACTGCTTTTAATGATGTGTGACTTCCACCACAGAGTTACATCTGTATTTCGTGGATCTGTTTGCTATCCCATTTCTGTGGGAATCGAGACCTGGTATTCTCGATCCCTTGGAAGACAATAGGGAAAAGGAACATCCTTGGATCAAAAATGTGAGAAAGAAGCTGGAGAAACATCGCTATATCCGTGTGAATTCATCTCACAGAGTTACAGCTTTCCCCTCAAGCAGCATTTCGGGACAAGACCGTTCTGTGGAACTAAGGTGCGGAAATTCTGGAAGCCCATGAAGTCTGGCTGAAAGGGAAATATCGAAGATAAAAACTTGAAAGAAGCTTCTGAGAAACTGCTCTGTGTTCTGCACTATCTCACAGAGTTACAGCTCAACCAGCCATTCTAAGACTGTTCTGTGGACTGCACAGGGATATTTATAGCCCATAGAGGCATATGATGAAAAGGAAAATAGATGAAACTGAAAAGAAGCTTGAGAAGGCGCCAGCATGTGTGACTTCCACTCACTGAGTTAAGGTTGTATTTCTGTGGAGCTCTTGCTAATAATATATTTCTGTGAATGAGAGCTGATACTGATCGCTTTGAAGATCAAAGGGCCAAAGGAAATATCCTCCATCAAAATGAGAAAGAAGGTTTCTGAGACCTACTAAAGCCTCTGTGGAATTCATCTCACAGAGTTAAGAGCTTTCCTCCAGAAGCCGTTCGCTAAGACTGTTCTTAAGTGAGTTTCCAAAGGGATATTTGGAAGCCCATAGAGGCCTATGGTGAAAAAGAAAATATAATCAGATGAAAACTGGAAAAAAGCTTTCTGAGGAACTGCTTTTGTGATGTGTGACTTCCATCACTGAGTTACAGTCGTATCATGGAGTTGTTTACATAGCCTTTATTTCTGTGGAATCTGAGAACTGATAATACGGATCCCTTTGAAGGATATACAGCCAAAGGAAATATCCTCCCAACAAAATGAGAAAGAAGCTGAGAAACTTCTTTGTGATCTGTGAATTTATCTCACAGATACAGCTTTCCTCTCCAGAGCCAGTTTCGCTAAGACTGTTCTTGTGGAATTTGGCAAAGGATATTTGGAACTCATAGAGGCCTATGGTGAAAAAGATAATATCCTCAGATGAAAACTGGAATGAAGTTTCCGAGCAACTGCTTTGTGATGTGTGACTTATACTTATTGAGATACAGTTGTATATCGTGGAGCTGTTGGCTAGCCTTATTTCTGAGGAATTTGAGAACTGATATTTTGGATCCCTATGAAGATTATAGGGCCAAAAGAAATGTCCTCCGATAAAACTGAGAAAGAAGCATTCTCAGAAACTTCTTTGTAATCTGCGAATTCATCTCACAGAGTTACAGCATTTCTCTCAAGAAGCGTTTTGCCAAGACTGTTCTTGTGGAAGTTGCAAAGTGATTTCGGAAACCCATGGAGGCCACGGTGAAAAGGGAAATATCCTCAGATAAAAACGGGAAGCAGTTTATGCTCTTCGTCTTGTGAATTCATCTCACAGAGTTACAGGTCTGAAACCGCAGACGCCACGACTGTTCTTGTGGAATTGGCAAAGATATTTAAAGCCCATGTAGGCCCATAGAACGGGAAATATCCTAAGAGTCTGGAAAAGACGCTTCGAGAAACTGCTCTGTGTTCTGTGAAGTCATCTCACAGAATTTCAGCTTTCCGCTCCAGAAGCTGTTCGCTAAGACTGTTCTTGTGGAATTTGCAAAGGGATATTTGGAAGCCCATAGAGGCCTATGGTGAAAAAGAAAATATACTCAGATGAAAACTTGAAAGAAACTTACTGAGCAACTGCTTTGTGATGTTTGACTTCCACTCACTGAGTTACTGCTGTCTTCGAGCCAGCCTTCCTTGCTTCGTATTTCTGTGAATATGAGAACTGATACTTCGGATCCCTTTGAAGACTATTGGGCCAAAGGAAATATCCTCCAATCAAAATGAGAAATAAGCTTTCTGAGAAACCTCTTAGTGATCTGTTAATTCATCTCACAGTGTTAAAGCTCTCCCCTAAAGAAGCCTTTCGCTAAGACTGTTCTTGGGGAATTTGCAAATTGATATTTGGAAGCCCATGAAGGGCTATGGTGAAAAGGGAAATATCCTCAGATAAAACTGAAAGAAGTTTGGAGAAATTGCTCTGTTTTTTTCTGAATTATGTCACAGAGTTACAGCTTTCCCCTCCAGAAGCCGTTCACTAAGACTCTTCATGTGGAATTTGCAATGGGATACTTGGGAGCCCGTAGAGGACTATGGTGAAAAAGAGAACATCGTTAGAGGAAAACTGGAAAGAAGGTTTCAGAGCACCTGCTTTGGGATGTGTGACTTACACTTCACCGAGTTACATGGCCTGTGGAGCTGTTTGCTAGCCTTATTTCTGTGGAATCTGAGAACTGATATTTCGAACCTTTTGAAGACTCTAGGCCAAAGGATATCCTCCGGACAAAATGAGAAAGAAGCTTGAGAAACTTCTTGTGATTCAGGAATCATCCTTCATAGAGTTACAGCTTTCTGCTCCAGAAGCCATTCGCTAGGAATGTTTTTTTTCTGAATTTGCAAAGGGATATTTGGAAGCCCATAGAGGCCTATGGTGAAATAGAAAATACCATCACATGAAAACTGGAAAGAATCTTTCTAAGCAACTGCTTTGTGATGTATGACTTTAATTTCACTGAGTTACAGCTGTATTTCTCAGAGCCGTTTTACAGCTTCCATTTCTCTGGAATCTGAGAACTGATATTTCGATCCACTTGAAGTTTATACAAAGGAAATATCCCGGCGACAAAATGAGAAAGAAACTTTCTGAGAAACTACTTCAGATTCAGGAATTCATCACAAAGTGTTACAGATTTTCACTGCTATTTTCTGCCAAGACTTTTCTTGTGAATTTGCAAGATATTTGAAGCCCATGATGGGCTATGGTGAAAGCAACATCCTCAGATAAAAACTGGAAAGAAGCTTTCTGAGAAACTGCTCTGTGTTCTCTGAATTCATCTCACAGAGTTACAGCTTTGCCCTCCAGAAGCCGTTCGCTAAGACTGTTCTTGTGGAATTTGCAAAGGGATATCTGGAAGATCGTAGAGGCCTACGGTGAAAAAGAAAATATCATCAGAAGAAAACGGAAAAAAGCTTTCTGAGCAACTGCTTTGTGATGTGTGATTTCCACGAACTGAGTTACAGCTATATTTCATAGAGTTGTTTGCTAGTCTTATTTCTTTGGAATCTGAGAACTGATATTTCGGATCCCTTTGAAGACTGTAGGGATGAAGGAAACATCCTCCTATCAAAAATGAGAAGAAGCTGAGAAACTTTGTGATCTGTGAATTCATCACACAGAGTTACAGATTTCCCATCAAGAAGCCTTTCGCTAAGACTGTTCTTGTGGAATTGGCAAAGTGATATTTGGAAGCCCATGGAGGGCTATTGTGAAAAGGGAAGTATCCTCAGATAAAAACTGGAAAGAAGCATTCTGAGAATCTGCTCTGTTTTCTGAGAATTCATCTTACAGGGTTTCAGCTATCCCTGTAGAAGCCGTTCGCTAAGACTGTTGTTGGAATTTGCAATGGTATATTTGGAAGCCCATAGAGGCCTATGGTGAAAAAGAAAATATCTTCAGATGAAAACTGGAAAGAAGCTTTCTGAGAAGCTTCCTTGTGATGTGTGACTTCCACTCACTGATTTACAGCTGTATTTCGTGTGGCTTTTTTCTAGCCTTATTTCTGTGGAATCTGAGAACTGATATTTTGGATCCCTTTGAAGACTATAGGGCCAAAGGAAATATCCTCCCGACAAAATGAGAAAGAAGCTTTCTGAGAAACTTCTTCGCGGATTCAGAATTTATTCACAGAGTTACAGCTTTCCCCTCAAGAAGCCTTTCGCTAAGACTGTTCTTGTGGAATTGGCAAAGTGATATTTGGATACCCATGGAGGGCTATGATGAAAGAGAAACATCCACAGAGCAAAACTGGAAAGAAGCTTGAGAAACTGCTCTGTGTTCTGTGAATTCACCAAACAGCGCAGTTGTCAAGAAGTCTTTCGCTAAGACTGTTCCTGTGGCATTTGGACAAAGTGATATTTAGGAACCCCATGGAAAGCTATGGTGAAAGGGAACATCTTTAGATAAAAACTGGAGAGAAGCTTTCTGAGATACTGCACCGCGTTCTGTGAATCATCTCACAGAGTTACAGTGCTTTCCCTCCAAGCCGCTCGCGGAGAGTGTTTTTGTGGAGTTTGTAAAGGAGATTTGGAAGCCCATGGAGGCCTATGGTGAAAAAAGATGAATATCATTGATGAAAAACTGGAAAGAAGATTCTTGAGCAACTGTTTTAGATGTGTGACTTCCACTCACCGAATTACAGCTGTATTTTCGAGTTGTTTTTGTTAGCTCTTATTTCTGTGAATCTGAGAACTGATATTTCATCCCTTTGAAGACTATAGGCCAGCAAATATCCGATCAAAAATGAAATGAAGCTTTCGAGAAACCTTTGTGATCTGTGAATTCATCCACAGAGTTACAGCTTTCCCTTCGCTAGAAGCCTTCGCTGAAGACTGGGTTGTCTTGCAGAATTGTCAGCAGATATTTGGAAGCCCAATGTTTTTGGAGGGCTGGTGGTGAAAAGGAAAATATCGCCAGATAAAACCCTGAAAAAAGAAGGTTTCTGGAGATACTCGATCTGTGTTTTGTGAATTCATCTCATTAGATTTACAGCTCTCCAGAAGCTATCATTCGCTAAGACTGTTCTCAGGAATTTGCAGAGGATATTTGATGCCCAGAGAGGCCTATTTTGGAAAAAGATAATATCACAGATACAAACTGGAAAGAAAGCTTTCGAGCAACTGGCCACAGATGTGTGACTTCCACTCACTGAGTTGCAGCTGTATTTTTGGAGCTGTTTGGTAGCCTTATTTCTGTGGAATTCGAGAACTGATTTTCGGATCCTTTGAAGTCTTATAGGGCCAAAAGGAAATCCTCCGGACAAAATGAGAAAGAAGCTTTCTGAGAAACTTATGATTCTGTGAATTCATCTCACAGAGTTACAGCTTTCCCCTCAAGAAGCCTTTTCACACAGTTCCTGTGGGAATTTAAAAGGATATTTGTAAGCCCATGGAGGCTAGGTGAAAGGGAAATATCCAGATAAAAACTGGAAAAGCTTTCTGGAGAAATCAGTTTCAGGTTCTGTGAATTCATCTCTTTACAGAGTTAGCAGCTTTCCCCTCCCAGAAGCTGTTCGGTAAGACTTGTTCTGTGGAATTTTCAAAGGGATATTTTGGAAGCCCATAGAGGCCTAAGTGGTGAAAAACATAATATCGCCAGGTAAAACTGGAAAAGAACCTTTATAGAGATACTGCTGTCGTGGTGTGACTTCCACTCACTGAATTACAGCTGTATTTCGTGAGCTGCTTGTTAGCCTTATTTCTGTGGAATCTTGAGAACTGATATTTGATCCTTTGAAGACTTAGGGCCAAAGGAAATATCCTCCCAATAAAATGAGAAAGAAGCTTTCGAGAAACTTTTGTGATCTGTGAATTCATCTAACAGAGTTACAGCTTTCCTCAAGTAGCCTTTGCTAAGACTGTTCTTGTGGAATTGGCAGTGATATTTGGATACCCCTGAGGCTATGGTGAAAAGAGGCACATCCACAGATAAAACCCTGGAAAGTAGTCTTCAGAAACTGCTCTGGTGTTCCAGAATTCATCAAACAGAGTTACAGGTTTCCTCAAGAAGACTTTGCCAAGACTGTTCCTGTGGAATTGACAAAGATATTTGGAAGCCCATGGAGAGCTATGCAGAAAAAGGGAAATATCTTCAGATAAAACTGGAGAGAAGTTTGAGATACTGTGACTGCGTACTGTGAATTGCTATCTCACAGAGTTACAGCTTTCCTCCCGAAGCCTTCGGTAAGACTGTTCTTGTGAGCTTGCAAGGGGAGAGGATTTTAAGTCTATGGAGGCCTATGAAAAAGAGAACATCGCCAGACAGAAAAAAAACTGGAAAGAAGCTTGAGCAACTGCTTTGGTGATGTGACTTCCACTCACTGAGTTACAGCCATTTCTCGTGTGAGCCGTTTTGTTAGCCTTATTTCTGTGAATCTGGAGAACTGATATTTCGGATCCCTGAAGTCTATAGGGCCAAAGAAATATCCTCCTATCAAAATGAGAAAGAAGCTTTTGAGAAACTTTAGATCTGTGAATTCATTCACAGAGTTAGCGCTTTTCCCCTCAAGAAGCCTTTCTCGCTAAGACTGTTCTTGTAAGATTGGCAAGGGGATATTTGAAACCCATGGAGGGCTGGTGGTGAAGGGAACATCCTCAGATAAAACTGGAAAGAAGATTTGAGAAACTACTCTGTGTTCTGTGAATTATCTCACAGAGTTGATAGCCACCAAGAAGCTTTTCGCTAAGACTGTTCCTGTGAATAGGCAAAGTGATATTTGGAAGCCCATGTAGCAATGGTGAAAAGGGAAATGTCCTTAGATAAAACCTGGAAAGAAGCTTTCTGGAGAACTTCTATGTGTTCTGAATTCATCTCACAGTATTACAGTTCTCCAGAAGGCCGCTCGCTAAGACGGTTTCAGGGAATTTAAGGGATATTTTGAAGCCCCTAGGAGGCCCATGGTGTGAAAGTGAAAGCAAGATTCGGCCAGATGAAAACCGAAAGAAGCTTCTGAGAGGCTGCTTTGGTGATGCGTGATTTCTCCTACCACACTGAGTTACAGCTATCGTGGAGCTGCCGCTAGCCTTATTTCTGTGGAATCTGAGAACTGATATTCTGATCCCAAGGCAGGCTATAGGGCCAAAGGAAATATCCTCCGATAACAAAGAGAAAGAAGCTTTCTGAGAAACATCTTTCTGTTCTAAATCATCTCACAGAGTTGCTGTGCTTTCCCTCAAGAGGCCTTTCGAGACAGTTCTCGTGGAATTGGCAAAGTGAGCAGCTTGGATACCCATGGAGGGCTATGGTGAAAAGAGAACATCCACATATAAAACCTGGAAAGAAGCTTTCTGAGAAACTGCTCTGTGTTCTGTGAATTCAACAAACAGTTACAGGTTTCCCCTGAAGAAGCCTTTCGCTGAGACTGTTCTTGTGGAATTGGCAAAGTGATATTTGGAAGCCCATGGAGGGCTATGGTGAAAAGGAAGTCCTCGATAAACAGGAAAGCGCTTCTGAGAATCTGCTCTGTGTTCTGTGAATTCGTCTTACAGTGTTTCAACTTTCCCTGTAGAAGCCGTTGGCAAAGACTGTTCTTGTGGAATTTGCAAAGGGATATTTTGAACCCTATAGAGGCCTATGGTGAAAAAGAAAATATCTTTAGATGAAAACCTGAAAGAAGCTTCGAGAAGCTGCTTCTAGGATGTGACTTCCACTCACTCCTCGAGTTACAGCTGTATTTAGCTAGTCGTATTGGTTTATTAGCCTTTATTTCTGTGGAATATGATATCTCGATATTTCGATCCTTGAAGACCATAGGCCAAAGGAAATATCCCATCAAAATGACAGTGAATCTTCTGAGAAACTACTTTGTGATGTGTGGCTTCCACTCACTGTGTTACAGCTGTCTTTCGTTGAGCTCTTTGCTAGCCTTATTTCTGTGGAATCTGAGAACTGATATTTCGGATCCCTTTGAAGACTATAGGCCAAAGGAAATATCCGATCAAATGAGAAATGAAGCTTAAGAAACTTCAGATCTGTGAATTTATCTCAATAGAGTTACAGCTTGCCCTCACAGCCTTTTCCCAAGACTGTTCTTATGTGGAATTGGTAAAGTGAAATTGGAAGCCCATGAGACTATGGTTCAAAGGAAATATCCTCAGACAAAAGCTGGAAGAAGCACTTTGAGAAACTGCTCTGTGTTCTGTGAATTCATTCACAGAGTTAAAGCCCCGTCCCGGAAGCCATTCACAAGACTGTTCTGTGAATTTGCAGAGGGATATTTGGAAGCCCATAGAGGCGTATGGTGAAAAGGAAAATATCGTCAGATGAAAACCGGAAGAAGCTTTCGGAGAAGCTGTTTTATGATGTGCGACCTGAAGTGGGAGTTACAGCTGTATTTCGTGGAGCTCTTGCTAATAATATTTCTGTGGAATGTGAGAACTGATATTTCGGATCCCTATGAAGACTATAGGGCCAAAGGAAATATCCTCTGATCAAATTGAGAAAGAAGGTTTCTGAGAATTCACTTTGCAATCTGAATTATCTCACAGAGTTACAGCCTCTCTCCAGAAGCCGCTCGCTAAGACTGTTCTGGGGAATTTCCAAAGGGATATTTGGAAGCCCATAGAGGCCTATTGTGAAAAAGAAAATATAATCAGATGAAAACTGGAAAGAAGCTTTCTGAGCAACTGCTTTGTGATGTGTGACTTCCAATCACCGAGTTACAGTCATTTCATGGAGTTGTTTGCTGGGGCCTTATTTCTGTGGAATCTGGAGAACTGTATTTCTCGGATCCCTTTGAAGAATGAGTGGCCAGCCAATGGAAATATCCTTTCCTCAACAAAATGAGAAAAGAAGCTTTCTGAGAAACTTTGTGATCTGTGAATTTTATTCACAGATACAGCTTTCCCTCCAGGAGCCAAGCCGGCTAAGACTGTTCTTGGTGGAATTTTGCAAGGATATTTGGTGCCCATCGAGGCCTATTGTGAAAAGATAATATCCCTGATGAAACCGAATGAAGTTTCCGGGCAACTGCTCTGTGATGTGTGACTTATACTTTATTTAGATCACTGTATATCGTGGGAGCTGTTGGCTGGGCCTTATTTCTGGGAATTTGAGAACCGATATTTCCCCGATCCCTGTGAAGATTATAGGGCCAAAGAAATATCTCCCGATAAACGGAGAAAGAAGCTTGAGACTCTTTGTAATTCATGAATTCATCTCACAGAGTTACAGCATTTCTCTCAAGAAGCTGCCTTTGCCAAGACTGTTCTTGCATGCGTGATATCTTCGTGCCCATGGAGGGCCACGTGAAAAGGGAAATATCCTCAGATAAAACGGGAAAGAAGCTTCGAGCAGTGCTCTGTTCTGTGAATTCATCTCACAGAATTACGGTGGTTTCCTCCAAAACCGCTCGCCACGACTCTTCTTGTGGAATTACAAAAGTGATATTTGTGCCCATGTAGGCCTATGGTGAAACGGGAAATATCCTAAGATAAAACTGAAAGACGCTTTCGGGAGAAACCGCTCGGTGAAGTCATCTCTCACAGATTTCAGCTGCTCCGTAGCTTTCTCCGTAGCTGCCGTAAGATTGTTCTGTGGAATTTGCAAAGGGATATTTGAAGATCATGGAGGCTCAAAAGGTGAAAACGATAATATCCTCAGTAGATGAAACTGAAAGAGCTTTCTGAGCAACTGTTTTGTGATGTGTGACTTCACTACTGAGTTACAGCTGTATGCCCTGAGCTGGTTAGCCTTATTTCTGTGGAATCTGAGAACTGATATTTCAGATCCCTTTAAAGACTTTATAGGGCTAAAGGAAATATCCTTCTGATCAAAAATGAGAAAGGCAGCTTCTGGAGAAACATCTTGTTATCCGTGGAATTCATCTCACAGAGTTACAGCTTTTCTCACAGCATGGCTAAGACTGTTTTCTGAATTACAAGTGAGACAGCCCATGGAGACCTATGGTGAAAAGGGAAATATCCTCAGGTAAAACTGGAAAGAAGCTTTCGGGGAAAACTACCCTGTGTTCTGTGAATTCATCTCACAGAGTTACAGCTTCTCCTCCGGTGAACTGCCGCAAGATTGTTCTTGTGGAATTTGCAAAAGGGCTATTTGGTGGCCATCCATGGAGGCTCACGGTGTAAAAAGATAATATCCCTCAGATAAAACTGAAAAGAAGCTTCTGAGCAACTGCTTTGCGATGCGACTTCCACCCACCGGAGTTGGCTAACCCTGCATGTCCCGGAGCTGTTTTGGTTAGGCTTATTTCTGTGGAATCTGGAGTGATACTCATATTTCGATCCCTCTGAAGACTATAGTAGGGCCAAAGGAATATCCTGTTCAAAATGAGAAAGAAGCTTTCGGATGAAACTTCTTTGTGATCTGTGAATTATCTCACAGAGTTAGCCACCTTCACAGTTTTCGCTAAGACTGTTCTTAAGGAATTGCAAGGATATTTAAAGCCCATGGAGGGCTATGGTGAAAGGGAAATATACTCAGATAAACACTGAAAGAAAGCCAGGGGAAGAAACTCAAATCAGGTTCTGTGAATTCATCTCACAAAGTTACAGCTCTCCAGAAGCCGTTAGCTAAGAATGTTCTTCTGGAATTTGCAAAGGATATTTAAGCCCTCAGAGGCCTAAGTGGTGAAAAGAAAATATACTCAGATGAAAACTGAAGAAACACTCTGAGCAACTGCTTTGTGACGTGACTCTACTCACCGAAAGTTACAGCTGTATTTCGTGGAGCTGTTTACCAGTCTTATTTCTTGCTTAATATGAGAACTGATATTTTGATACCTTGAAGACTATTAAATAAGGAAATATCCTCCGATGAAAATGAGAAAGAAGCTTTCGAGAAACCTCTTTGTGATCTGAGAATTCATCTCAACAGAGTTACAGCTCTCCTCAAGAAGCTCTTCGCTAAGACAGGTTCTGTAGGAATTGGCAAATTGATTTGGAAGCCCATGACGGCTACAGGAAAAAGGAAATATCGTCAGATAAAACTGGAAAGGTTTCTCTGGAGAAACTGCTGTGTGTTCTGTGAATTCCTTCACAGAGTTAAGAAGTCATTCAGAAGTCGTCAGCTAGGAATGTTCTTTTGAATTTGCAAAGGATATTTGGAGTCTACAGAGGCCTGTCATGCAACAATCGGGCCAGATGAAAAAACTGTAAAGAATCTTTCCTCGCAGCAACTGCTTTGTGGATGGGTGATTTCCAGTCACCGAAAGGTTGTAGTTCGTGGAGCTTTTTGTTTTGCTGTGCATTATTTCTCTGGAATTCGAGAACTGATACTTCCCGATCCACCTGCCCATGGGGCCAAAGGAAATATCCTCCGACAAATGAGAAAGAAACTTTCTGAGAAACTTTGTGATCTGAGAATACATCTCACAGAGTTACAGCTCTCAAGAAGCCTTTCGCTGGGACTCGTTCTTGGGGAATTGGTAAAGGATATTTGAAGCCCATGAAGTTGGCCATGGTTAAAAGGGAAATATCCCTCATAAACACTGTAAAGAAGCTTTCTGGAGAAACTGCTATGTTCTGGGTGAATTCATCTCACGAGTTACAGAAGCCTCCAGAAGCCGCTCAAGCAAACTGTTTCTGTGGAATTTGGCAAGGGATATTTGGCACTTTAGAGGCCTATGGTGAAAAAGAAATATCCTCAGATGAAACTGGAAGAAGCTGGAGCAAATCAGCCGTTTTGTGATGTGACTTCCACTCACTGAGTTACACAGCTATATTTCATGGAATTGTTTGCCAGCCTTATTTCTGTGGGAATCTGAGAACACATTTTTCGATCCCTTTGAAGACTATAGGGCTAAAACGAAACATCCTCCGATCAAATGAGAAGGCTTTCTTGAGAAACTTTGTGATCTGTGAATTCATCTCAGAGTTATTAGCTTTCCCCAAGAAGTCTTTCGGATGAGACTGTTCTTGGTGAATTTACAAAAGTGATATTTGGAAGCCCATGGTGGGCTATGGTGAAAAGGGAAGTATCTCAGATGTGCAAACTGGAAAGAAGCTTCTGGAACTGCACCAGGTTGTGTGAATTCTATCTCACAGAGTTAAGGAAGCTGCATCTCTCCAGAAGCCAAGAGTGTTCTTGTGAATCTGCAAAGGGATATTTCATGGGGGGTTCATAGAGGCCTTGGGTTGAAATAGAAAATACTCCACAGATGAAAACTGAAAGAAGCATTCTGAGCAAGTGCTTTGTGATGTGTCACTACCACCACTGAGTTACAGCTGTATTTCGTGAGCCAGAAGAAGGCGTATTTCTCTGGAAACTGAGAACTGATATTTCGGTTCCTTCAAGACTATAGTGCCAAAGTAAATATCCTCCGTTTAAAATGAGAAAGAGACCTTCTGAGAAACTTCTTTGGGAATTCTTTTGAAATCATCTCACGGAGTTACAGCTTTCCCCCAAGAAGACCCCTTTCACTAAGACTGTTCCTTAGTGGCATTTTCGGCAGTTATATTTGAAGCCAATGGAGGCTATGGTGAAGGGAAATATCCCCAGATAAAACTGAAAGAAGCTAAGAGAAACTGCACTGTGTTCTGATTTATCTCAGAGTTACAGCGTTCTCTCCCAGAAGCATAAGACTGTACTTTGTGGAATTTGGTAAAGGAGTTTGTATCTATGAGGCTATGGTGAAAAGAAAATACTCATCCGAGAAAAAGTGGAAACAAGCTTGAGAAACTGCTTTTTATGATGTGTGACTCCCACCTCACAAGAGTTACATGTACTGTGATCTGTTTGCTAGCTTCCATTTCTGTGAATCTGAGAACTAATATTTCGATCCCTTTGAAGACTATAGGGCCAAAGGAAATATCCTCCTGAGCAACAAAGAGAAAAAGCTTGAGAAACTGTTGTGTTCTATTAAATCACCTCACAGAGTTACAGCTTCTCCCTCACAGCCTTTTCACTAAGCCAGTTTTGTGTGGAATTGGCAGTGATATTGATGCCCATAGAGGGCTATGGTGAAAAGGAAATATCCCCAGATGAAATCTTGGAAAGAAGTTTCTGAGAAACTGCTTAGCGTTCTTTTACCCATCTCACAGAGCCAACTTTCCCCTCAAGAAGTCGCTCGATTAGCCTGTTCCTGAACTGGCAAAGGATATTTGGAAGCCTATGGAGGAGCAGTGGTGAAAAAGAATCTATCCTAAGGAGAAAAACTGGAGAAAGAAGCTTTGAGAAACTGTTTTAGATGTGTGACTTCCACCACAGAAAGATCTGTATTTCAGGATCTGTTTGCTATCCTATTTCTAGTAAATCTGAGACCTGGTATTTCGGATCCCTTTGAAGACAATAGGGAAAAGGAAATATCCTTGGATCAAATGAGAAAGAAGCTTGAGAACATCGTTATATCCAGACCATCTCGACAGAGTTAGCTTTCCCTCAAGAAGCATTTTGTTACGTATTGCTCTCCGTTTAAAATGAGAGACCTTCTGAGAAACTTCTCTTTGGGATCTTGACTTCATCTCACGGAGTTACAGCTTTCCCTCAAGAAGACTTTTCACTAAGACTGTTCTTATGGTATTGGCAAAGTTACTTGGAAGCCAATGGAGGGCTATTATGGTGAAAGGAAATATCCCTGATAAAAAACTGAGCAGCTTTAAGAGAAACTGCACTGTGTTCTGGGATTTATATCTCACAGAGTTACAGCTGCTCTCCAGAGCCAGCGTTGGCTAAGACTTACCATGGAATTTGCAAAGGATATTTGGAAGCCCATAGAGGGCTATGGTGAAAAGAAAATATCATCCGAAAAAGTGGAAACAAGCTTTCTGAGAAACTGCTTTTTACATGTGTGACTGCAATTCTACAGAGTTACATGTATTTCAGTGACCTGTTTAAGGCCTTTATTTCTGTGGGAATCTGAGAACTATTTCGATCCCTTTGAAGACTATAGGGCCAAAGGAAATATCCGGATAACAAAGAGAAAGTTTCTGAGAAACTGTGTTCTGTTAAATCACCTCATAGCTTCCCCTGGGTTAGAAATTCTTTCACTAAGCCACAGTTTTGGTGAAGGATATTTCCGGTCTATGGAAGTATGGTGAAAAGGAAATATCCTCAGATGGAAACCTGAAAGCAGCTTTCAAGAAAACCGGCTTAAGGCTCTTTCTTTTTAACTTATCTCACAGAGTTTCAACTTTCCCTCAAGAAGCCGGGGCTCGATTAGCCTGCTGTCTCGTGGAATTGGCAAAGTGATTTGAAGCCAGAGGGATATGGTGAAAAGAATCTATCTCTGGCAGAAAACTGGAAAGAAGCTTTTGAGAAACTGCTTTGTGATGTGTGACTTCCACTCACAGAGCTACATCTGTATTGTGATCTGTTTGCTATCCTATTTTCTGTGAATCTGAGACCTGGTATTTCGGATCCTCGACAATAGGAAAAAGGAAATATCCTTGATCAAAATGAGCAGCTATTTCGAGAAACATCGCTGTTATCCGTGAATTCATCTCACAGAGTTACAGCTTCCTCACAGCTACTGATAAGACTGTTCTTGTGGAATTGGCAAAGGAAATTTGGAAGCCCATGGAGGTCTATAAGGAAAGGGAAATACTCAAAGATAAAAACTTGAAAGAAGCTTTCTGGAGAAACTGCTCTGTGTTCTGTGAATTCATCTCACAGAGTTATTTTCCAGTCTGTATTTCATTTCTCTGGGCTAAGACTTGTTCTTGTGGAATTTGCACAGGGATATTTAGAAGCCCATAGAGGCATATGATGAAAAAAAGGAAAATATCCTCAGATGAAATCAAAAGAAAAGCTTGAGAAGCTGCTTTTGTGATGTGTGTGACTTCCACCTACTCGAGTTACAGCTGTATTTCGTGGAGCTCTTGGCACAATATTTCTGTGAAATGCAGAGCTGATATTTCGATCGCTTTGAAGATCAAGGCCAAAGTGAAATATCCGATCAAAATGAGAAAGAAGGTTTCTGAGATCTACTTTGTGTTCTGTGAATTCATCTCACAGAGTTACAGCCCTCCAGAAGCTGTCTAAGACTGTTCTTGGGCAATTTCCAAGTGATATTTACAGCCCACAGCCTATGGTGAAAAAGAAAATATAATCCTAGAGAAAACTGGAAAAAAGCTTTCGAGGAACTACTGTTTTGCATGTGTGACTTCCACTCACTGAGTTACAGCTGTATTTCATGGAGCCAAGTTTGCTAGCCTTATTTCTGTGGACTGAGAACCGATAATACGGATCCCTTGAAGGATATACAGCCAAAGGAAATATCCTGTAAAATGAGAGCAAAGCTTTCTAAGAAAACTTCTTTGTAATTCAGAATTTGACCACATACAGCTTTCCCTCCAGGAGTTCAAGCAAGACTGTTCTTGTGGAATTCTGGTAAAGGATATTTTAAATCCTAGTGAGGCCTATGGTGAAAAGATACAGATTCCATTTGAAACTGAATGAAGTTCGGTAAACTGCTTTGTGATGTGTGACTTATTTACGAGATACAGTTATTGTATATCGTGGAGCTGTTGGCTAGCCTTATTTCTTGGAGGAATTTGAGATATTCTTGGGGATCCCTATGAAGATTATAGGCCAAAAGAAATGTCCTCCGACAAACTGAGAAAAAGAAGCATTCAGAAACTTTGTAACGCACCATCCTCAGAGTTTCAGACATTTTCCTCAAAACGCTTTACGTAAGACTGTTCTTTGCAGTTGCAAAGTGATTTCGAAAACCTAAGGAGGCTTTCACGGTGAAAGGGAAATATCCTCAGATAAAAACGGTTAGCTTTTCTTTCTGGAGAAAGTGCTCTCTGTTCTGTGAATTCATCTCAACAGAGCAGGCTTCTCCAGAAACCCGCACGCTACTGAATTGTTCTGTGGACCATAAAGTGATATCGTTTTCCATGTAGCCTTATGTATAAACGCGGGAAATATCCTGAAGATAAAACTCGGAAAGACGCTTGCGAAACCGCTCTGCTCTGTGAAGTCATCTCACAGTACCAGCTTTCCGCCCAGAGTTTTTCTCGTTCGCTTAAGACTGTTCTTGTGGAATTTGCAAAGGGATATTTGGAAGCCCATACAGAGGCCTTATGGTGAAAAGAAAATATACTCAGATGAAAAACTTGAAAGAAACTACATTGAGCAACCGTTTTGTGATGTTTGGACTTCCACTCACTGGAGTTGCTGTCTTCGTGTGGAGCTGTTTCTGTTTTATTTCTGTGGAATATGAGAACTGATACTGATCCCTTTGAAGACCATTGGGCCAAAGGAAATATCCTCCAATCAAAATGAGAAATAAGCTTTCTGAGAAACCTCTTAGTGATCTGTTAATTCATCCTTTCACAGTGTTGTAAAGCTCTCCCCCAAACAGCCTTTCACAAGACTGTTCTTGGGAATTTGCAATTGATTTGGAAGCCCATGAAGGGCTAAGTGGCAGTAAGGAAATATCTCAGATAAAACTGAAAGAAGCTTGCAAATTCGCTCTGTTTTTCTGAATTATGTCACAGAGTTAAAGCTTTCCTCCAGAAATGTTTCATAAGCATTCTTCATGTGGAATTTGGTAAATGGGATACTTGGGTCTTGTAGAGGACTATGGTGAAAAAGAGAACACGTTGAGTGTCCGGGAAAGAAGGCTTCAGAGCACCTGCTTGGGATGCGTGATGACACTCCACTGAGAGTTACAGCTGTATCGTGGAGCCGTTTGCTAGCCTTATTTCTGTAATCTGAGAACTGATATTTCGAACCCTTTGGAAGACTTAGGCCAAAGGATATATCCTCGATCAAAATGAGAAAGAAGCTTGAGAAACTTCTTTGGGTGATCTGTGACCATCCATAGAGTTACAGTTTGCTCCAGAAGCCATTCAAGGGGAAATGTTTTTTTGAATTTGCAAGGGATATTTGGAAGCCCATAGATATGGTGAAATAGAAAAATACCATCACATGAAAACTGAAAGAATCTTTCTAAGCAAACTGCTTTGTGATGTGTGTGACTTCCACTCAATGGAGTTACAGCTGCATTTCGTGGGAGCTGTTTGCTAGCCTTATTTCTGGACCTGAGAACTGATATTTCCGGGATCCACTTGAAGTCTATAGGGCCAAAGGAAATATCCTATGATCAAAATGAGAAAGAAACTTTCTGAGAATACTTGCATCTGCGGAATTCATCACAAAGAGTTACAGATTTTCATCGCTAGAAAGGCCTTTCTAAGACTTCTTCCTTTCTTTGTGGAATTTGCAAAGTGATATTTGAAGCCCATGGAAAATGCGGTGAAAGCCGAATATCCTCAGATAAAACTGGAAAGCATTTGGAGAAACTGCTCTGTACTCTCTGAATTCATCTCACAGAGTTGCAGCCTTTGCCCTCCAAAGTCGCCTCACACTGTTCTTGTGGAATTTGGTAAAGGATATCTGGAAGATCATAGAGGCCCACGGTGAAAAGGCAAAGAAAAATATCATCAGAAGAAAACGGAAAAAGCTTTCTGAGCAACTGCTTTGTATGTAGGATTTCAATGAACTGAGTTGTGCTATATTTCACAGAGTTGTTTGCTAGTCTTACTTCGAATCTGAGAACTGGATACTGGATCCCTTTTGAAGACTGTGTAGGGATGTATTAAAACATCCTCCTGATCAAAATGAGAAAGAAGCTGAGAAACTTTCAGGATCTGTGAATTCATCACACAGATATAGATTTCCATCAAGAAAGCCTTTCATGGCACCTGCCTGTGGAATTGGCAAGTGATATTTGAAGCCTATGAGGGTTTATTAGAAGGGAAGGGTCTCCTCGATAAAACTAAAAGAAGCATTCCATAACCTGCTCTTGTTTTCTGTGAATTCACCTGAGCAGGCTCTACTATCCCTGTAGAAGCCGTAGCTCACAAGGATCTGCTGCCGGGACACCCTATAATGGTATATTTTGAGCCCATAGAGTACCTTACATGGTGAAAAAAAGAAAAATATCTTCAGATGAACTGGAAAGAAGCTTTCTGAGAAGCTTCCTTTGTGATGTGTGACTTCCACTCACTGATTTCAGCTGCATTGTGGTGGCTTTTTTCTTGTTTCCTTTATTTCTGTGGAATCTGAGAACTGATATTTCGGATCCCTTGAAGACCTTATAGGCCAAAGGAAATATCCTCCTATCAAATGAGAAAGAAGCTTTCTTGAGAAACTTCTTCATGACTGCAATGGTCTCATTATTAGCAGCTTTTCCTCAAGAAGACTTTCTTTCATAAGACTGTTCTTGCGAATTTGCAAGGATATTTGGAAGCCCATAGAGGCCTATGGTGAAAGAACATCACACAGATGAAACTGAAAGAAGTTTTCAGAAGCCGCTCGTATGCGGACTTCCATCACCGGAAAGGTACAGCTGTATTTCCTCGAGCTGTTTGTTAGCCTTATTTCGTAAACTCGGAGAACTGATATTTCGATCCCTTTGGAATTCATAGGCAAAGAAAGATCCTTCATGACGAAAATGAGAAAGAAGCTTGAGAGACATCTTTTGTTATCCGTGACCATCTCACAGAGTTACAGCTTCCTCTCAAGAAGCCATTTCTCGCCAAGAATGTTCTTGTATTTGAAGCCCATGGAGGCCTAAGTGGTGAAAAGGGAAATATCCTCAGATAAAACTGAAAGAAGCTTTCTGGGAAACTTCAGGTTCTAGAATTCATCTCACAAAGTTACAGCTTTCTCCAGAATCCCGGTTTCAGTTAAAATTGTTCTTGTGGAATTTGTAGCGGGATACGGAAGACCATGGAGGCCTATGGTGAGAAAGATAATATCCTCAGATGAAACTGGAAAGCAGCTTTCTGAGCAAATCAGCCAGATGTGTGACTTCCACTCACCGAGTTACAGCTGTATGTCCCGGAGCTGTTTGTTACCTTATTTCTGCGGAATCTGACTCATAGCTTCGATCCTAGACTATAGCCATAGGAATATCCTCCGCTCAAAATGGAAAGAAGCTTATGGAATCGCCCATTTTCAGATCTGTGAATTCATCCACAGAGTTACAGCTTTCCCTCCAGCCGCTCTCGCTAAGACTGTTTTAAATCTCCAAAGGATATTTGGGAGTCCTAAGAGGCCTATGGTGAAAAAAGATAATATCCTCAGATGAAAACTGGAATGAAGTTTCCGAAAGCTAACTGTTTGTGATGTGTGACTTATACTTATTGAGACACAGCCGTATATCGTGAGCCGTTACCTTATTTCTGGAGGAATTTGGAGAACTGATATTCGGATCCCTGTGAAGATTATAGGCCAAAAAAAAGCGTCCTCCGATAAACTGAGAAAGAAGCATTCTCAGAAACTTCTTTGTAATCTATGTAATCTATCTCACATTGTGACAGCAGCATTTCTCTCAAGAAGCCGCTTTGCCAAGACTGTTCTTTTGTGGAAGGTAAAGTGATTTCGAAACCCATGAGGGCCACGGTAAAAGGGAAATATCCATTAAAACGTAAAAAGAAAGCTCTTCTCGAGAAAGTGCTCTTGTTCTGCAGAATTCATCTCACAGAGCTGGTGGTTTCCTCCCAAAACCGTTCGCTACGACTGTTCTTTTGTGGACTGGCAAGTGATATTTGGAAGCCCATGTAGGCCTATGGCAGTGTGGAAATATCCTAAGATAAAAACTGGAAAGACGCTTGAGAAACTGCTCTGTGTTCTGTAAGTCACTTCACAGAATTTCAGCTCTTCCCAGAAGCTGTCCGCTAAGACTGTTCTTGTGGAATTTGCAAAGGGATATTTGGAAGCCCATGAGGCCTATGGTGAAAAAAAAAGAAGAAAATATACTCAGATGAAACTTGAAAGAACTACCGAGCAACCGTTTTGTGATGTTTGACTTCCACCACTGGAGTTACTGCTGTCTGTGGAGCCGTTTCCCGTTTTCATTTCTGTGGAATATGAGAACTGATATTTCGGACTTTGAAGACTATTGGGCCAAAGGACATCCCCAATCAAATGAGAAATGCTTTCTGAGGGAAACTCTTAGTGATCTTTTGCTAATTTACCACAGTAGCAAAGCTCTCCCTGGCCTTTCACTAAGCACTGTTCTTAAAGAATTTGCAATTGATATTTCAGCTCCATGAAGCGCTAAGTGCGAAAGGGAAATATCCTCAGATAAAAAAACTGGCAAAAGAATCTTTTGAGAAATTAGTTCTGTTTTTTTTCTGAATTATGTCACAGAGTTGCTTTTCCCTCCAGAAGCCGCTCACTAAGACTGTTCTTGTGGAATTTCAGTAATGGGATACTTGGCCTGTAGAGGACTATGGTGAAAAGAGAACACCAGAGGGAAAACTGGAAAGAAGGTTTCAGAGCACCTGCTTGGGATGTGTGTGTGACTTAAACCTGCCAGAGTTACGGGGCCAGAGCTGTTTGCTAGCCTTATTTCTGTGTGGAATCTGAGAACTATTTCGGAACCCTTTGAAGACTTAGGGCCAAAGGATATATCCTCCTGTCGTGTCGAGAAAGAAGCTTTCTGAGAAACTTCTTTGTGATCTGTGAATTCATCTCATAGAGTTACAGCTTTCTGCTCCAGAAGCCATTCGCTAGGAATGTTTTTTTTGAATTTGTAAAGTGATTTGAAGCCCATAGAGGCCTATGGTAAATAGAAAATACCACTACATGAAAACTGGAAAGAATCTTTCTAAGCAACCGCTTTGTGATGCGACTTCCACTCACTGACAGTGGCAGCTGTATTTCGTGGGAGTCGTCAGTTAGCCTTATTCTCTCTCTGAATCTAAGAACTGATATTTTTGGATCCAATTTGAAGTCTGGTAGGGTCAAAGGAATATCTTCATGATCAAATGAGAAACTTTCTGAGAAACTTCTTTGGTGGATTCAGAATTACTCAAAGAGTTACAGATTCCATCGCTCTTTCGCTAAGACTTTTCTTGTAAAATTTGCAGTTATTTTGAAGCCCATGAGGCCATGGTGAAAGTTTAAATATCCCTCTGATAAAACCTTGGAAAGCAGTTTCTTTTTTTTTTTTAGATTTGTTTCTTTTTCTTTTTTTTTTTTAATTTATTTCATGGCTATTATACTTTAAGTTGTAGTACATGCATAACATGCAGGTTTGTTACATGTATACTTGTGCCATGTCTGCTGCACCCATCAACTGTCATTTACATCAGGCACCTCCAATGCACCTCTCCCTCCCTCCCCATCATAGGCCCCGGTGTGATGTTCCCTTCCTGAGTCCAAGTGACTGCTGTTCAGTTCCCACCCATGAGTGAGAAATACGCGGTGTTTGGTTTTCTGTTCTTGTGATAGTTTGCTAGGAATGATGGTTTCCAGCTGCATCCATGTCCCTAAAGCGATCTTAAACTCATCCTTTTGCGGTGGCTGCATTAGTGGCCTCATGTATATGTGCCACATTTTCTTAATCCAATCTGGGTTGTCATTGATGGATGGGTTGATTCAAGTTCGTTACAGAATATGCTGCAATAAACATACGTGGTGCATGTGTCTTTATAGCAGCATAATTTATAATCCTTTGGCCCTCAGTAATGGGATGGCTGTCATATGGCAAGGATCTGCTCCAGATCCTGAGTGAACTTTCATACTGTTTTCCCTCTCTCCATAATGGTTGAACAAACTAGTTGCATAATCCCACCAACAGTGTAAAATACTACATCCTCTCCCAGCACCTGTTGTAGTCCTGACTTTGAATGATCGCCATTCTCTAACTGGTGTGAGATGGCATCTCTCATTGTGGTTTTGATTCCATTTCTCTGTGGCCAGTGATGATGAGCATTTTTCATATGTATGTTGGCTGTATGAATGTCCCTTTTGAGAAATGTCTGTTCATATCCTTTGCCCACCTTTGATGGGCTGTTTGTTTTTTCTTTGTAATTTGTCTCTAGTTCTTTGTAGGTTCTGGATATTAGCCTTTGTCAGATGAGTAGATTGCAGCTCTTTCTCTCCCATTCTGTAGGTTGCCTGCTCACTCTGATGGTAGTTTCTTTTGCTGTGTGCAGAAGCTCTTTAGTTTAATCAGATCCCAGGTCAATTTCCCCCAGCTTTACGTCGCTGCTTTTGGTGTTTTAGACATGAAGTCTTTGCCCAGCTTTCCATGTCCTGAATGGTACTACCTAGTTTTCTCTAGGAATTTTATATGGTATTAGGTCTAACATTTGGCCCTAATCCATCTTGAACACTTCAAGGAGGCAAGGAAAGGATCCAGTTTCTGCTTTCTACTGGATGGCTAGCCACTCTTTCCCACCATTTATTAAATAGGAACTTTCCATTTCTTGTTTTTCAGGTTTGTCAAAGATCAGATGGCTGTAGATGTGTGGTATTATTTCTGAGGACTCTGTTCTGTCTCCATTGGTCTGAGGCCTCTGTTTTGGTACCAGTACCATGCTGTTTTGCCATTGCAGCCTTGTATATAGTTTGAAGTCAGTAGCTGATGCCTCCAGCTTGTTCTTTGACTTAGGATTGTCTTGAGAGGGCTCTTTTTGGTTCCATATGAACTTTAAAGCAGTTTTTTCCAATTTGAAGAACTCATTGGTAGCTTGATGTATTTGGGTATTGAATCTATGTAAATTACCTTTGGGCAGTATGTAATATTTTCACGAGCATTGACTTTTTCCTATCCATGAGCATGGTATGTTCCAGGACATTATAGGTCTTCATTTCACTGGAGCAGTGGTTTGTGTTCTCCTTGAGTCCTTTATCCCTTTGTAAGTTGGATTCCTAGGTATTTGATTCTTGAAGAATTGTGAATGGAAGTTCATTCATGATTTGGTTCTTGTGTTGTCTGTTGGTGTATAAGAATGTTTTTGCACACAATTTGTATCCTGAGACTTGCTGAAGTTGCTTATCAGCTTAAGGAGATTTGGGCTGAGGGATTGTGGGGTTTTCTAAATATATACAATCATGTCATCTGCAAACAGGGACACTTGACTTTTCTTTTTCCTAACTGAATACCTCCCTGATTTCTAACATGAATTGCTCCTAGCCAGAACTTCCAACACTATGTTGAATAGGAGTGGTGAGAGAGGGCATCCCTGTCTTGTGCCAGTTTCAAAGGGAATTTTTTCCAGTTTTTGCCCATTCAGTATGATATTGGCTGTGGTCATAAAATAGCTCTTATTATTTTGAGGCAATGCTCCATCAATACCGAATTTATTGAGTGCTTTTAGCATGAAGGGCTGTTGGTCAAAAGCCTTTTCTGCATCTATTGAGTAATCATGTGGTCCTTGGTTCTGTTTATGCTGGATTATGTTTATTGATTTGCGAATGTTGGAACCAGCCCCTGTATCCCAGGATGTAGCCCACTTGATCAGTTTGTGGATGTTTTTGATGTGTTGCTGAACTGGCTCAAGGCATTTTATTGGAGGATTTTTGCATCGATTCATCAGGATATCTAAAATTTCTTTTTCTTGTTGTCTTCTGCCGTAGGCTTTGGTATCGATGATGTTGGCCCTATAAAATGAGTTGTGAGTGACTCTTTTTCATTGATTAACAGTTTCAGAAGGAATGGTACCAACCTCCTATAACTTCCTGGTAGAATTCAGCTGTAACCATCTGGTCCTGGACTTTTGGTTGGTAGGCTATTAATTATTGCCTCACTTCAGAGCCCATTTATTGGTCTATTCAGGATTCATTTCTTCCTGTTTAGTCTTTGAAGAGGCCAGGAAATTATCGATTTCTTTCAGGTTTTCCAGTTTATTTGCGAGGTGTTTATAGTATTCTCTGATGGTTTGTATTTCAGGGTCGGTGCTATCCCCTTTATCATTTTAATTGGCGCCGATTTGATTCTTCTTTCTTTCTTTATTAGTCTTGCTATGGTCTGTCAATTTTGTTGATCTTTTTCAAAACCAACTCCTGATCCATTGATTTTGAGTGTTTTTTGTGTCTCTATCTCCTTCAGTTCTGTTTGATCTTAGGTTATTTCTTGCCTTCATACTTTCGAATGTTTCTCTTGCTCTCTAGTTCTTATGACTATGAGTGTTAGAGGTCAATTTTGATCTTTTTCCTGCTTTTCTTGTGTGGGCATTTAGTGCTATGCAAATTTCCCTCTGCACACTGCTTTAAATGTGTCCCAGAGATTCTGGTATGTTGTATCTTTGTTCTCATTGGGTTTCCAAAGAACATCTTTTATTTCTGCCTTCATTTCATGCTATATGCACCCAGCAGTCATTCAGGAGCAGGTTGTCTGAAGCCTATGTAGTTGGAGCGGTTTTGATTGGAGCTCTAGTCCTGAGTTCTAGTTTGATTGCACTGTGGTCTGAGCGACAGTTTGTTATAATTTCTGTTCTGTACATTTGCTGAGGAGCATTTCCCACTATATGGCCTTCACTTGGAGTAAGTACGATGTGGTGCTGCTAAGAATGTATACATTCTGTTGATTTGGGGTGGAGAGTTCTATAGATGTCTACATGGGTCTGCTGCAGAGAAGATGAGTTCACCCTGACATCCTTGTTAACTTCTGTCTCGCTGATCTGTCTAATGTTGACAGTGGAGGTTGAAGTCTCCCATTATTATTGTATGGGGAGTCTAAGTCTTTTGTAAGTCTCTAAGGACTTGCTTATGCGAATCTGGTGCTCCTGTATTGGGTGCATATATATTTAGAAGTTAGCTCTTCCTGTTGAATTGATCCTCTTGACCATTATGTAATGGCCTTTGTCTCTTTTTGATCTTTTGATGGTTTAAAGTCTGTTTTATCAGAGATTAGATTGCAACCCTGCTTTTTGTTCTCCATTTGCTTGGTAAACTTTCCTCCATCCCTTTATTTTGAGCCTATGTATGTCTCTGTGTGTGAGATGGGTCTCCTGGAATACAGCAGACTGATGGGTCTTGACTTCTATCCAGTTTGCCAGTCTGTGTCTTTTTTTCTATTGAGCATTTAGTCCATTTACATTTAAGGTTAAGATTGTTATGTGTGAACTTGATCCTGCCATTATATTAACTGGTTATTTTGCTCAAGTTAGTTGATGCAGCGCTTCTTCCAGCCTCGATGGTCTTTTTACATTTTGGCATGTTTTTGCAAATGGCTGGTACCGTTGTTCCTTTCCATGTTGAGCAAGCCCTTCAGGGTCTCTTTGTATAGCAGGCCTAGTGGTGACAAAATTCCTAAGCATTTGCTTATCTGTAAAGGACTATTTTCCTTCACTTATGAAACTTAGCCTGGCTGGCCAAGGAAATTCTGGTTGCACCCTTTCTTTAAGAATGCTGAATATTGGCCCCCATTTCTGGCTTGGGAGAGTTTCTACAGAGATCTGCTGTGAGTCTGATGGGCTTCCTTTGTGGGTGAATCTGACCTTTCTCTGGCTGCTCCTTAAGATTTTTTCTCTCTCTTCATTTCAACTTGGTGAATCTGGCAATTATGTGTCTTGAGTTGCTATTCTAAGAGTATCTTTTATGCATGCTTTCATTTCCTGGATTTGAATGTATTCGCCCTACTAGGGTTGTGGTGTTCCTCCTGGATGATATCCTAAAATATGTTTTCCAACTTGGTTCCATTTTCCCCACCTCTTGTGTAAGCACCCCAATCAGACGTAGATGTGGTTTTACATAATGCCATACTCTTGCAGGCTTTGTTCATTTTTCTCTTCTTTTTCTTTGGCTTTCCAGAGATACAGCTTTCCCCCTCAAGAAAATGCTCACTGCCTGTTCTGTGGAATTGGCAAGTGATTTGCAGCCTTAGCTAGAGGGCTAAGGGCTGTGAAACGAAAAATATCCTCCAAAAAACTGGAAAGAAGCTTGAGAAACTGTTTTGTGATATGGTGACTTCCCACTACAGAGTTACATCTGTATTTCGTGGATCTGTTTGCTAGCCTTATTTCTGTGGAATCTGAGAACTGGTATTTCGGATCCCTTTGAAGACTAGAGAAATAAAGGAAATATCCATAACAAAGAGAAAGAAACTTTTGAGAAACTGTTTCGTGCTTGTTGTCATCCTCACAGAGTTAGAGCTTCCCTCTGTAGAAGCCGATAGCTGTTGTTCTTTCTGGCATTGGCAGTGATACTTGTCTATCGGGGCTATGATGAAAAACAAAATATCCTCAGAGAAAAACTGGAAAGCAGTTTTCAGAAACCTGTTTTGTGATCGCTTTGACTTCACTCTGAGTTACATCTATATTTCAAAGGATCTGACAAAGCCTTATTTTGGTGGAATCTGGAGAACCTGACATTTCGGATGCTATTATTGAAGACGAGTAGGGCCAAAGGATATCTCATAACAAAGAGAGAAAGAAGCTTTATGGAAACTTTGTTCCGTGGAATCATCTCACAGTTTCAGCTTTCCCCTCAAGCAGCCTTTCGCTAAGACAGTTCTTGTGGTGGAATTGGAAAAGGATATTTGAAGCCCATAGAGGCCATTAAGGAAAAAGGAATGAAATCTGGAAAGAAGCTTTTTGAGAAACTGCTGAGGTTCTGTTAATTCATCTCACAGAGTTACATCTGTATTTCGTGGATCTCTTTGCTAGCCTTTTACTTGTGGAATCTGAGAACAGATATTCGATCCCTTTGAAGACTGCTACAGGGCCAAAGAAAATATCCTATGATAACAAAGAAGCTTGAGAAACTTCTCTTTGTGTTCTGGCAACATCTCACAGAGTTACAGCTTTCCCTCGCTATCCTTTCATTAAGACACAGTTCTTCTGAAATGGCAAAGTGATATTTGAAGCTCATAGAGGGCTATGGTGAAAAGGAAATATCTTCAGATGAAATCCCGGATATTTCTTGAGAAACTGCTTATGTTGTTTTTACTATGTCATGGATATAATAGCCGCTTCGCTAAGACTGTTTTGTAATTCGCAAAGATTTGGAAGCCCATAGAGGGCTATGGTGAAAAAGAAAAAATATCCTCAGAGAAACCTGGAAAGAACTCTTTCTGGAGAAACTGCTCCTGTGATGCGACTTCCTACCACAGAGTTACATCTGTATTTCTCGGATCTCTTTGCCAGCCTTATTTCTGTGGAATCTGAGAATACTCGAATCCCTTTGAAGACCATGCAGGGACCAAAGCCGAATATCCTCCGATAACAAAGAGAAAAAGTTCGAGAAACTTTGTGTTCTGTGAAATATCTCACAGAGTTATAAAGCTTTCCGGCCAAGAAGGCTTCGGCTGATACAGTTCTTGTGGAATTGGCAGTGATATTTCGGCCTTACGAGGGCTATATGGTGAAAAGGAAATCTCCTCAGATGAAATCTGGAGTTGTGCTTTCTGAGAACCACGTTTAGTGTTTCTTTTAATTCATCTCACAGTGTTACATCTGTATTTCGTGGGATCTCTTCTGTGACTTATTTCTGTGGAATCTTAGAATTGATATTGATCCCTTTGACGCATCTTCTAGCCAAAGGAAACATCCGAGCAACAAAGTAGGAAACTTTTGGGAGAAACTGCTTCGTGTTCTGTTACACCATCTCACAGAGTTACAGCTTTCTCCCCTCAAGAAGCCAAGGTTCTCTGTTTGTCTTGTGGAATTGGCAAGTGATATTTTGGAAGCCCATCGTAAGTGGTGGTGAAAACAAAATATCCTCTGAGAAAAAACTGGAAAGAAGCTTTCTGAGAAACTGCTTTCAGACGTTTGCCTTCCACTCACAGAGAGTTACATCTCTATTTCAAGGTTCTGGATTGCTAGCCTTATTTCTGTGGAATATGAGTGCCTGATATTTCGGATGCCTTGAAGACTATAGGCCAAAGGAATATCCTCCGATAACAAAGAAAGAAGCTTTATGAGAAACTTCTTTGTGATCTAGAAATCATCTAACAGAGTTTTATTTCCCCTCAAGAATCCTTTACAAGGAAAGTTCTTGTGAGCTGGGAAAGATAGCTTGGGAAGCCCATAGAGGGCTAATGTGAAAAGGAAATACCTCAGATGAAATCTGGAAAGAAGTTTTATAAACCGCTTAGTGTTCGTTAACTATCCTCACAGAGTTACATCTCTATTCGTGGATCTCCTTAATAGCCTTAGCTGTGGAATCTGAGAACAGGCATTTCGGATCCTCATTATAGGGCCAAAGGAAATATCCTCCGATAACAAAGAGAAAGAAGCTTCTGAGAAACTTCTTTGTGTTCTGTGAAATCATCTCACAGAGTTACAGCTTTCCCCTCACGCTTTTCACTAAGACAGTTCTTGAATTGGCAAAGTGATATTTGGGCCCATATGACGGCTATGGTGAAAAAAGGAAATATCCCTCATATGAAATATGAAAGGCTTTCTGAGAAAATTCTTTAGTGTTCTGTTAATTCATCTCACACAGTGTTACATCTGTATTTCCTGACCTTTGTATAGCCTTATTTCTGTGGAATCTGAGAACAGATATTTCGATCCATTTGAAGACTATATAATAAAAGGAAATATCCTCCCATAACAAAGAGAAAGAAGCTTGAGAAAACTTCTTTTGTGTTCTAGAACATCTCACAGAGTTACAGCTTTCCCTCAAGTAAGTAGCCTTTCACACAGTTCTGGGTGGAATTTGCAAGTGATATTTGGAAGCCCACAGAGGGCTATATGAAACATTAAATCTCCCTCAGGTAGAATTGGAAAGAAGGTTTCTGAGAACCTGCTTAGTGTTCTGTTAATCTATCTCACAGAGCTATCTGTATTTCTCAGGGATCTCTTTGCAAATTATTTCTGTGGGATAGAGAAGAGATATTTCGGATCCTTTGAATTATAGGCCAAAAGGAAATGTTCCTCCGACAACATAGAGAAAGAAGCTTAGAAACTTTTACTTGAAATCATCTCACAGAGCGCTTTCCCTCAAGAAGCCTTTCTGCTGAGACAGTCTCTTGTGAAATTGGCAAAGTGATATTTGGAAGACCTAGAGGCTATGGTAAAAGGAAATATCCTCACAGATGAAATCTAGAAAGAAGCTTTCTGAGAAACTGGTTAGTTGTGTTCATTCACAGAGTTACATCTGTATTTTGTGGATCTCTTTGCTAGCCTTATTTCTGTGGAATCTGAGAACAGATGTTTCCTATCCCTTTGATACTACAGGGCCAAAGAAAATATCCTACGATAACAAAGAGGAAGAAGCCTTCTGAGAAACTTCTTTGTGTTATGTGAAATCATCTCACAGAGTTACAGCTTTCCCCTCAAGAAGCCTTTTGCTAAGACCGTTCTTGTGGAAATGGCAAAGTGATATTTTGAAGGCCATAGAGGGCTATGGTGAAAAAGGAAATATCTTCAGATGAAATCTGGAAAGAAGCTTTCTGAGAAACTGCTTAGTGTTCTGTTAATTCATCTCACAGAGTTGCAGCTTTCCCCTCAAGAAGCCGCTCAACAACACTGTTCTTGTGGAATTCGCAAAGTGATATTTGGAAGCCCATAGAGGGCTATGGTGAAAAAGAAAATATCCTCAGAGAATACGTGCAAAGAAGCTTTCTGAGAAACTGCTCTGTGATGTGTGACTTCTACTCACAGAGTTACATCTGTATTTCGTGGAACTCTTCCCGCTGCTTGCTTATTTCACTGTGGAATCTGAGAACTTTATATTCGGATAGAAACTTTAAGGAACTATAGGACAAAAGGATGAATACCCTCCGATAATAAAGAGAAAGAGGAACTTTTGCTCACGAGAAACCTCTTGAAAGGTTCTTGAAATCCTCTCCTGGAGTTACAGCTTTCACCACAAAGAAACCTTTCGCTAAGACAGTTCGCTTGTAGGTGGCAGGAAGTGATATTTGAGCCCCATGAGGGGCTATATGGTGAAAAGGCAATATCCTCAGATGAAATCTGGAAGAGGGATTCCTGAGAAACTGCTTAGTGTTTCTGTTATTTCATCTCCACAGAGTTACATCTAGCCTTCGTGGATCTCTTTGCTAGCCTTATTTCACCGGAATCTGAGAACAGATATTTCGGATCCCTTTGAAGACTATAGAGGGCAAAGAAAATATCCTCCGATAACAAGAAGAAAGAAGCATTCTAAGAAGCTCTTTGTGTTTCTGGCAGAAATCATTTCATGGGGTTACAGCTTTCCTTTCAAGAAGCCTTTCCTTCAAGACAGTTCTTGTGGGTGTAGAAGTGATGTGGAAATATAGACGTCTAGGGTGAAATCCACAGATGGGAAATCTGGAAAGAAACTTTCTGAGAAACTTCTTAGTGTTTCGTTTGAATTTCATCTCACAGTGTTACATCTCTGTATTTCGTGGATCTCTTTGCTAGCCTTATTTCTGTGGAATCTAGGGAGCAGATATTTCGGATCCCTTTGAGACTCTGGGGCCAAAGGAAATGGCCTCCATTAACAAGAGAGAAACTCTGAGAAACTTCTTTGTGGTGCAGCAGAAATCTCATCTCACAGAATTACTGCTTTCCCTCACTTGAAACCTTTCGCTGAGACGGTTCCTATTAGATTTTTAAGTGATATTTGGAGCCATAGAGGGCTATGGAAAAGGAAGTATCCTCAGATGAAAATCTGGAAAGAAACTTTCTGAGAAACTGCTTAGTGTTCTGTTAATTCATCTCACGGGAAGTTACATCTGTATTTTGTGGATCTCTTTGCTAGCCCTATTTCCGTGGAATATGAGAACAGATATTTCTTATCCGTTTGAAGGCTATAGGGCAAAGGAAATATCCTCCGATAACAAAGAGAAACAAGCTTTCTGAGAAAACTTCTTTGTTCTGTGAAACTATCTCACAGAATTACAGCTATCCTATAAAGAGTCTTTCCAGCAGGTGCTTGTGGGAATTGACAAAGGTAGTATTTTTAAGTCCTTAGGGAGGCTTCGTGGCTAGAGAAAGGAAATCTCCTCAGATGGGGAAATGTGGAAATAAGCTTTCTGAGAAACTCTTGAGTGACTGCTTTTGATTCCCTCTCATCTCACAGAGAGTTACATCAGTATTTCCGGTGATCTCTTTATTTGGCTTTTATTTCTGTGGGATCTGAGGAGCAGATATTTCTTAGCAGTTTGAAGACTATAGGGCAAAGGGAAATATATGAGTAGAGAAACTTCTTTGTGAACTGCAGCAGAAATCATCTCACAGAGTTACAGCTTTCCCCTCAAGCCTTTTAGCTAAGACAGTTTTTTTGTGGAATTAGCCAGAGTGATATTTCGAAGCCCTTGGAGGGCTATGGTGAAAAGGAAATCTCACTCAGATGAGAAATCTGGAAAGAACATTTCCTGAGAAGCACTTGGTGTTCTGCATTAAATTCATCTCACAGAGTTACATCTGTGTTTTCGTGGATCTCTTTGCTATCCTTATTTCTGTGGAATCACAAGAGAACAGATGTTCGGATCCCCTTTGAAGACTATAGGGCCAAAGGAAATATCCTCCATTAACAAAGAGAAGCTTTTCTAGAGACTGCTTACAGTGTTCCTGTTGAATTTCATCTCACAAAGTTACATCTGTATTTCGTGGATCTCTTTGCTGCTTATTTCTGTGGAATCCTGAGAGCAGATATTTTGGATCCCTTTTACAAGAGAATTATAGAACCCAAAGGAAATATCCTCTGATAACAAAGAGAGAAAGAAGCTTTGAGAAACTTCTTTGTGTTCTGTGAGGAAATCATCTCACAGAGTTAGAGCTTTCCTCTCAGGAAACCTTTCCTTTAGGACAGTTCTTGTGGATTGGCAAAATTGATATATGAGAGCCCATAGAGGCTATGGTGAAAAGGAAGTATCCTCAGATGAAATCTGGAAGAAACTCTGAGAAACTTCTTAGTGTTCCTGCTAATTCACCTGCCAGAGTTACATCTGTGTTTGTGGATCTCTTTGCCTAGCCTTATTTCTGCAGAATCTAGGAACAGATATTTCGGATCCGTTTAAGAGACTATAGAACCAAAAAAACATCTTCCCATAACACAAAGAGAATGAAACTTTCTGAGGAAACTTCTTTGTGTTTTGTGAAATCATCTCACAGAGTTACAGCTTTCCCCTCCAGAAAGCCTTTTTTGTTAGACAGTTCTTGTGGAATTGTCAAAGTGATATTTAGAGCCCTTAGAAGGGGGCTATGGTGAAAGGAAGCATATCCTCGAGATGAAATCTGGAAGAGGCCTGAGAAACTGCTTTTGTTCTGTTAATTCATCTCGGTGTTACATCTGTATTTCGTGGATCTCTTTGCTAGCCTTATTTCTGTAGGAATCTGAGAACATATATTTCGGATCCCTTTAGAAGGAGCTATGGCCAAAGGAAATACCCTCTGATAGCAGAAAAGCTCTGAGAAACTCTTTGTGTTCTGCGAAATCATGTCAAAGAGTTACAGTTTTCCCCTCAAAAGCCTTTCTTCAAGACTAGCAGTTCTTGTGGAGTTAGCAAAGTGATATTTGGAAACACATAGAGGTCTAGGGTGAAAAGAGAATCTCTCAGCTGAAATGGAAAGAAGGTTTCTACGAGGAAACTGCTTAGTGTTCTGTTATCGTCCCTAGAGTTACATGTGTTTTCGTGGATCTCTTTGCTAGCCCTTATTTCTGTGGAATCTGAGAACAGATATTTCCGGATCCCTTGAGAGACTATGAGTCAAAGGAAATATCCTCCGATTACAAAGAGAAAGAAGCTCTGAGAAACTTACTTTGTGTTTTGTGGAAATCATCTCACAGAATTACAGCTTTCCCCTCAAAAGAAGCCTTTCCTTTCGAGACAGTTCATGTGGGATTGTAGAAGTGATATTTGGAAGCCCACAAGAGAGGGATATGGTGAATAGCAGAGAGTATCCTCAGATGAAACCCTGGAGGAAGCTCTCTGAGGAAACTGCTTAGTGTTCTGTTGAATTCATCTCACGGGGAGGTTACATCTGTATTTAAGTGGATGTCTTTGCTAGCCATTTCTGTGGAATCTGAGAACAGATATTTGGCGGATCCCTTTGGGGAGCTATAGGGCAAGGAGATATCCTCCACGTGGCAAAGGAAAGAATCTTTCTGAGAAACTGCTTTGTGTTCTGTGAAATCATCTCACAGAATTACAGGTTTCCACTCGAGAATCTTTAGCTGAAGACAGTTCTTAACCTATTAGGTTGGCAAAGTGATATTTGGAAGCCCATAGAGGACTATGGTGAAAAGGAAGTATCCTCAGATGAAATGTGGAAAGAAGCTTTCTGTGATGCCACTGCTTAGTGTTCCTGTTAATTTATCTCCACAGAGTTACATCTGTATTTCGTGTATCTCATACTTGCTTCTTATTTCTGTGGAATCTGAGAACAGATATATCCTATCCTTTAAAGACTATAGGGTGAAATATCCACCGATAACAAAGACAAAGCTTTCTAAGAAACTTTCTTGGTGTTCTGTGAAATCATCTCACAGGTAACAGCTTTCCCCTCAAGAAGCCTTTCGTTTGAGACAGTTCTTGTAGATTTAGCAAAGTGATATTTGGAAGCCCATAGAGAGGGGCTATGGTGAGAAGCAATCCTCAAGATAAAGAAATCTGAAAAACTCTGAGAAACTGCTTTGTGTTTGTATTAGATTCATCTCACAGAGTTACATCTGTATTTCGTGGATGTCTTTGCTAGCCTTATTTCTGTGGAATCTGAGGAACAGATATTTCGGATCCTTTGAAGACTCTAGGGCCAGAAATTATCCTCCGTTAAGAAAGAGAAAGAAGCACAGAAACTTATTTATGTTTTATACAGAATCATCTCACACAGTTACAGCTTTACCCTCTAAAAGCCTTTACTGCTTTCAAGATAGTTCTTGTGGAGATTGTCAAAGTGATATTTGGAGACCATGGGGGCTATGGTGAAAAGGAAATATCCTCCAGATGAAATCTGGAAAGAAACTTTCTGAGAAACTGCTTAGTGTTCTGTAATTCCATCTGCAGAGTTACATCTGTATTTTCGTGGATCTCTGCTTATCCTTTATTTCTGTGGAATCTGAGAACAGATATTTCGGATCCCTTTGAAGACTCTAGGGCCAAAATATCCTCCCGATAACAAGTAAAACTTTCACAAGAAACTTCTTTGTGTTGCGAAATCATTCACAGAGTTACAGCTCCCTCTCAAGAAGCCTTCCGCTAAGACAGTTCTTGTGGAATACAGCAAAGTGATATTTGGAAGCCCATAGGGGCGCTATGGTGAAAAGGAAATATCCTCAGATGAAATGAGGAAAGAAGGTTTCCTGAGAAGTGGTGTGTTCTTTTAATTCATCTCCAGGAGTTACATCTGTATTTCAAGTAGGATCCCTTGCTAAGCCTTATTTCTGTAGGAATCTGAGAGCAGATATTTCCGGATCCCTTTGAAGACTCTAGGTCCAAAGGAAGTATCCTCCGATAACAAAGAGAAAGAAGCTTTCTGAGGAACTTCTTTGTGTTCCTGTGAAATCGTCTACAGAGTTAGATTTTCCCTCAAGAGCCTTTTAAGACAGTTCTTGTGGAATTGTCAAAGTATTATTTGGAAGCCACAGGGCTATGGTGAAAAGGTATCCTCAGATGATATCTGGAGGAAGCTTTCTGAGAAACTGCTTAGTGTTCTGTGAATTTCGTCCCACAGAGTTACATCTGTATTTCGTGGATCTCTTTGCTGGCCTTATTTCTGTGGAATCTGAGAACAGATATTTGGATCCCTTTAGCAGAAGACTATAGAGGGCCAAGAAAGGAAATATCCTCCACGATAACAAAGAGAAAAAGCTTTCGAGAAACTACTTAGTGTTCTGTTAATTCACATGTCACCCAGAGTTACATCTGTATTTCGTGGATCTCTGCTGCTAGCCTTATTTCTGTGGAGTCTTAGAAAGAGATACTCGGATCCCTTTGTGACTATAGGGCAAAATATAGATCCAGGTAACAAAGAGAAAAGCTCATCTGAAGCTTCTTTTTGTTCTGTATTTATCACATCTCACAAGAGTTATAGCTTTCCCCCTCAGAAAACCTTTCGCTAAGACAGTTCTTGTGGAGTGGCAAAAGTGATATTTGGGAAGCCATAGAGGGGCTATGGTGAAAAGGAAATATCCTCAGATGAAATCTGGAAAGAAGATTTCTGAGAAACTGCTTGGTGTTCTGTTAATTCATCTCACGGTGTTACATCTGTATTTCATTATGGATCACTTTGCTAGCCTTATTTCTGTGGAATCTGAGAGGAACAGATATTTCCGGATCCTTTGAAGACTATATGGCCGAAAAGGAAATACCCTCCGATAACACAGAGGAAAGCTCTGAGAAACTCTTTGTGTTTTCGCAGCGAAATCATGTCAAAGAGTTACAGCTTTCCCCTCAAGAGAAAGCCTTTCGCTAAGACAGTTCTTGTGGAATTAGCGAGTGATATTTGGAAGCATAGAGGTCCTAGGAGTTGAAAAATCTCCTCAGATGAAATCTGGAAAAGCTTTCTGAGAAACTGCTTAGTGTTCTGTTAATTTCGTCACACGGGAGTTGCATGTTTTTTTTCGTGGATCTCTTTGCTAGCAACCTTATTTCTGTGGAATCTGAGAACAAGATATTTCAGTTTGCCTTTGAAGACTATAGGGCCAAAAGGAAATATCCTCCGATAACAAAGAAAGAAGCTTTCTGAAACTTCTTTGTGTTCTGTAAATCATCTCACAGAGTTACAGCTTTCTCTAAAAGCCTTTTGGCTAAGACAGTTCTTTAGGTGGCAAAGTGATATTTGGGAAGCACATAAGGAGTCCAACAGGGGTGAAAAGGAAATCTCTTCAGATGCAATCTGGAAGAAAGAGATTTCTGAGAACTGCTGAGCCATTTCTCTTAATTCATCTCACACGGTACATCTGTTTTTCGTGGATCTCTTTGCTAGCCTTTTTCTGTGGAATCTGAGGCAGATATTTCGGATGCCCAGAAGACTATCGGCCAAAGGCAATATTCTTCCATAAAAGAAAGAAACTTTCTGAGAAACTTCTTGCCGTGTTCTCGTGAATATCTCACAGAGTTACATCTGTACTTCCTGGATCTCTTTGCGAGCCTTATTTCTGTGGAATCTGTGAACAGATATTTCGGATCCCTTTAGAGACTACAGGGCAAAGGAAATCCTCCGATGAAAAGCAATGAGGAAGAAGCTTTGTAAAGGAAGCTTCTTTGTTGTGGCAAATCATCTCACAGAGTTATAGCTTTCCTCTCACAAAAAGACTTCGCTAATACAGTTCTTATTAGAATTTGGCAAAAGTGATATTTGGAGTCCATAGATGGCTATGAGTGAAAAGGAAGTATCTCAGTTGAAATCTGGAAAGAGTTTTCACAGAAACTGCCCTGTTCTGTTAATTCATCTCACGAGTGTGCATCTGTATTTCGTGCATCTCTTTACTTTGCTTGTTTCTGTGGAATCTGATAAGACATATTCCGGATCCCTTGGAGACTATACGGCCATAGAAATATCCTCCGATACTTGAGAGAAAGAAGCTTTCAGGAAACTTCTTCGGGTCTGTGAAATCATCTCACAGAATTACAGCTTTCCCCCTCATGAATCCTTTCACTGAGACAGTTCTTGTGGAATTAGCAAGTGATATTTGGAAGCCATAGGGCTATGGTGAAAGCGGAGTATCCTGAATAATCGGAAGAAGCTTTCTGAGAAACTGCTTACTATTCTGTCCCAGATTTCATCTCCCAGAGTTACCTCTGTATTTCATGGATCTATTTTGCTAGCCTTATTTCTGTGGAGTCTGAGAACAGATATTCCTATCCCTTTGAAGACTATAGGGCCAAAAATATCCACCGATAACAAAGAGACAAAGAAGCTTTTAAACTACTTGGTGTTTCTGTGAAATCATCTCACAGAGTAACAGCTTTTCCCCTCAAAGAAACCTTTCGCTGGAGACAGTTCTTATGGAGTTGGCAAAGTGATATTTGGAAGCCCATAGAAGGGGCTATGGTGAAAGGAGTATCCTCAGATGAAATCTGGAAAGCTCTGAGAAACTGCTTTGTGTTGTGAATTCATCTCACAGAGTGCATCACCTTGTATTTCGTGGATGTCTTTGCTGGCCAGCATTTCTGTGGAGTCCCTGAGAGAACAGATATTTGGGATCCCCTTTGAAGACTCTATAGGGCCAGGAAGTAATATCCTCCGATAAAGAGAAAGAGAGAAAAGAAGCTTTCTGAGAAGAAACTTTTCTATATGTTCTCTGGCTCATCTCACAGAGTTACAGCTTTCTCCTCTAAAGTCTTCCTTCTACAAGACAGTTCTTAATGGAATTAGCAAAGTGATATTTGGAGAGGAAGACCATCGGGGGCTATGGTGAAAAGGAACTATCCTCAAGATGAAATCTGGAAAGAAACTTTCTGAGAAACTGCTTAGTGTTCTGTTAATTCATCTCACAGAGCTACATCTCTTATTACGTGGATCCTACTGCTAGACTTATTTCTGTGGAATCACAGACAGATATTTCCAGATCCCTTGAAGACTATAGGGTCAAAGGAAATATCCTCCGATAGCATTAAAGAGAAAGAAACCTGAAACTTCTTTGTGTTCTGTGAAATCATCTCACAATTACAACTCCTCATATGAACCCTTTCACTGGGACAGTTCTTGTGGAATGGCAAGTGATATTTTGGGAAGTCCTTAGAGGGCTATGGTGAACAAGGAAGTATCCTCAGATGAAATCTGGAAGGCTTTCTGAGAAACTACTTAGTGTTCTGTTTGAATTCATCTCAAAGAGTTACATCTGTATTTCGTGGATCCACTTTGCTATGCCAATTTCTGTGGAATCTGAGAACGATATTTTAGTCCCTTTAGAGACTATGGGGCAAAGAAATATCATCGGATAGCAGATAGAAAGAAGCTTTCTGAAAACTTCTTTGTGTTTCTGTGAAATCCCCTTACTCCACAGGTTACAGCTTTCCCCTCAAGCCTTCCAGCTAAGACGGATTCTTGCAGCTAGGTCCAACCCAGAGTGATATTTGGAAGCCCATGGAGGTCTAGGGTGAAAAATCTGCTCAGATGAAATCTGGAAAGAGCTTTCTGAGAAACTGCTTAGTGTTTCTGTTAATTCATCTCACAGGGAGTTACATCTGTGTTTCGTGGATCTCTTTGCTAGCCTTATTACTGTGGAATGTTAGAACAGATATTTAGGATCCTTTGAAGACTATAGGGCCAAAGGAAATATCCTCCAATAACAAGACAAAGCTTTCTGAGAAACTACTTGAGTGTTTCTGTTAGTTCATCTCTCCAGATTACATCTGTATTTCCTGGATTTCATTGCTAGCCTTATTTCTGTGGAATCTGAGAACAGATATTTCGGATCCCTTTGAAGACTATAGGGTCCAAAGGAAATATCCTCCGATAACAAGAGAAGCTTTCTGAGAAACTTCTTTGTGTTTTAAATCATCTCACAGAGTTACAGCTTTTTCCCTCAAAAAGCCTTTGGCTCAGACAGTTCTTAGCTACACTTGGTGGCAAAGAGATATTTGGAAGCCATGGGGTTATGGTGAGAAAAGGGAAGTATCCTCAGATGAAATCTGGAAGTAGCTTTCTGGGGAAATGCTTTGCTTGATCTCTGCCCATTTCCATTCACCGAGTTACATCTCTGTATTTCATTGATGGATCTCTTTGCTAGCCTTATTTCTGTGGAATCACAAGAAACAGATATTTCGGATCCTTGCTAGGGCTCCAGGGCCAAAATATCTTCGATAACAAAGAGAAAGAAGCACAGAAACTTCTTTGTGTTCTGGCAGAAATCATCTCACAGAGTTACATTTTTCCCCTTAAGAAGCCTTTCGCTAAGACAGTTCTTTTAGGGTGGTAAAAGTGATATTTGGAAGCCCATGGAGGCTATGATGGGGAAATAGGAAATATCCTCAGATGAAATCTGGAAAGAAGCTTTCCTGAAAACTACTAGGTGTTCATTCATCTGACAGGGAGTTACATCTGTATTTCGTGGATATCTGTCCTTTAGCCTTATTTCTGTGGAATCTGAGTACAGATATTTCGGATCAACTGAGACTCTAGGGCCAAAAGAAAATATCCTCTGATAACAAAAGAGAAAACTTTCTGAGAAAACTCTTTCTGTTTCGCAGGAAATCATCTCACAGAGTTACAGCTTTACATCAAAGAAGTCTTTCGATGGGACAGTTCTTGGGAGTGGCAAAGTATTATTTGGAAGCCCGTAGTGGGTTATGGTGAAAAGGAAATATCCTCAGATAAAATATGGAAGGAAGCTTTCTGAGAGCACTGGTTAGTGTGTATTGAATTCATGTCCACAGAGTTACATCTGTATTTCTTGGATCTCTTTTTGCTAGCCACTATTTCTGGAATCTAGCAGAGAACAGATATTTCGGATCCCTTTGAAAGCTATAGGGCAAAGAAAATATCCTCGGTAACAAAGAGAAGCATTGAGAAACTTCTTTTTGTTTCACGAGAAATAATCTCACAGAGTTACAGCACCTCAAGAAGCCTTTCAGTAGAATAGTTCTTCTGTAATTAGCACGAAGAGATATTTGGAAGCCATAGATTGCTATAGTGAAAGGACGTATCCTCAGGTAAGAAATACTGGAAGAAGCTTTCTGAGAAACTGCTTAGTGTTCTGTTGAAATTCATCTCACAGAGGTTACATCTGTTTTCCTTTATGTCTTTGCTAGCTTATTTCACCTTGGAATCTGAGGGAGACAGATATTTCGGATCCCTTTAGAGACGGTAGGGCCAAAGGAAATATCCTCCGATAACAAGAGAAACTTTCAGAAACTTCTTTGTGTACTGTAGAAATCATCTCACAGAGTTACAACCTGTCCCCCTCAAAAGGAAGCCTTTCGCTAAATATAATTCTGAGTGGAATTAGCAAAGTGATAGTTCGATGCCCATAGAGGGTTATGGTGAAAAAGGAAATCTCCTCAGATGAAATCTGGAAAGAAGCTTTCTGAGAAACTGCTTAGTGTTCTGTTAATTCGTCCCACAGAGTTACATGTGTTTTTCGTGGATCTCTTTGCTAGCCTTATTTTTGTGGAATCTGAGAACAGATATTTCGGATGCCTTTGAAGACTATAGGGCCAAAGGAAATATCCTCCGATAACAAAGAGAAAGAAGCTTTCTGAGAAACTGCTTAGTGCTCTGTTAATTCATCTCACAGAGTTACATCTGTATTTCGTGGATCTCTTTGCTAGTCTTATTTCTGTGGAATCTGAGAAAAGATATTTCTTATCCGTTTGAAGACTATAGGGCAAAGGAAATATCCTCCGATAACAAAGAGAAAGAAGCTTTCTGAGAAACTTCTTTGTGTTCTGTGAAATCATCTCACTGGATTACACCTTTCCCCTCATGAAGCCTTTCGCTGAGACAGTTCTTGTGGAATTGGCAAGGTGATATTTGGAAGCCCATAGAGGGCTATGGTGAAAAAGGAAGTATCCTCAGATGTAATCTGGAAAGTAGTTTTCTGAGAAACTACTTAGTGTTCTGTTAATTCATCTCACAGTTACATCTGTATTTCGTGGATCTCTTTGCTCACCGTATTTCTGTGGAATCTGAGAACAGATATTTCGGATCCCTTTGAAGGCTATAGGGCAACGGAAATATCCTCCGATTACAAAGAGAAAGAAGCTTTCTGAGAAACCTCTTTGTGTTCTGTGAAATCAACTCACAGCATTACAGCTCTCCCCTCATTAAGCCTTTCGCTGAGACAGTTCTTGTGGAATTGGCAAAGTGATATTTGGAACCCCTAGAGGGCCCTGCTGAAAAAGGAAGTATCCTCAGATGAAATCTGGAAAGAAGCTTTCTGAGAAACTGATTAGTGTTCTGTTAATTCATCTCACAGAGTTACATCTGTATTTCGTGGATCTAATTGCTAGCCTTATTTCTGTGGAGTCTGAGAACAGATATTTCGGATCCCTTTGCAGAGTACAGGCTAAAGGAATATCTTCTGATAATAAAGAGAAAGTAGCTTCAAACCCCGCCCATCCCCGCCGCTCCCGTCGCTCCCCTCAAGTCCCCGCAACTGCTTTATTACCGCCACCCCAGAGCAAATACCGAGAAAAAGGAAATATCCCAGCTGAAACTGTTCCAGAAGATTTCCTGAGAAACCACCAGTGGTTCCATTAATCCATCCTCACCTGAGCCACATCTGCATTCTCGTGATCCTCACAGCCTTACCTAAATTGAGAATAGATATTTCAGATCCCTTTGAAGACTATATATAAAAGGAAATATCCTCCGATATCAAAGAGAAAGAAGCTTTCTGAGAAACTGCTTAGTGTTCTGTTAATTCATCTCAGAAAATTACATCTGTATTTCTTCGATCTCTTTGCTAGCCTTCTTTCTGTGGAATCTGAGAGCAAATATTTCGGATCCCTTTGAAGAGTATACAGCAAAGGAAATATCCTCTGATAACAAAGAGAAACAAGCCTTCTGAGAAACTTCTTTGTGTTCTGTGAAATCATCTAACAGAATTACAGCTTTCCTCTCAAGAAGACTTTCGCTGAGACAGTTCTTGTGGAATTTGCAAAGTGATATTTGGAAGTCCTTAGAGGGCTATGTTGAAAAAGGAAATATCCTCAGATGAAATCTGGAAAGAAGCTTTCTGAGAAATTTCTTAGTGTTCTGTTAATTCATCTCACAGAGTTACATCTGTATTTCGTGGATCTCTTTCTAGCCTTATTTCTGTGGAATCTGAGAACAGATATTTCGGATCCCTTTGAAGTCTATAGGGCAAAGGAAATAGCATCCGAAAACAAAGAGAAAGAAGCTTTCCGAGAAACTTCTTCGTGATCTGTGAAATCATCTCGCAGAGTTAGAGCTTTCCCCTCAAGAAGCCTTTGGCTAAGACAGTTCTTGTGGAATTTCCAAAGTGATATTTGGACGCCCTTAGAGGGCTATGGTGAAAAAGGAAATCTCCTCAGATGAAATCGGGAAAGAATCTTTCTGAGAAACTGCTTAGTTTTGTGTTAATTCATCTCACAGAGTTACATCTCTGTTTCGTGGATCTCTTTGCTAGCCTTATTTCTGTGGAATGTGAGAACAGATATTTCGGATCCCTTTGAAGACTATAGGGCAAAGGAAATATCCTCCGATTACAAAGAGAAAGAAGGTTTCTGAGAAACTTCTTTGTGTGCTGTGAAATCATCTCACAGAATTACAGCTGTCCCCTCATGAAGCCTTTCGCTGAGACAGTTCTTGTGGAATAGGCAAAGTGATATTTGGAAGCCCACAGAGGGCCATGCTGAAAAAGGAAGTATCCTCAGATGAAATCTGGAAGGAAGTTTTGTGAGAAACTGCTTAGTGTTCTGTTAATTCATCTCACAGATTTACATCTGTATTTCGTGGATCTCTTTGCTAGCCTTATTACTGTGGAATCTGAGAACAGATATTTCGGATCCCTTTGAAGACCCTAGGGCCAAAGGAAATATCCTCCGATAACAAAGAGAAAGAAGCTTTCTGAGAAACTTCTTCGTGTTCTGTGAAATCATCTCACAGAGTTACAGCTTTCCCCTCAAGAAGCCTTTCGCTAAGACAGTTCTTGTGGAATTGGCAAAGTGATATTTGGAAGCCCATAGAGGTCTAGGGTGAAAAAGGAAATATCCTCAGATGAAATCTGGAAAGAAGCTTTCTGAGAAACTGCTTAG
>NW_022164876.1:0-1873 GCF_008728515.1 Papio anubis
AAAGAAATGTGTAACTCTGTGACTTGCATTCACACATCACAATGCAGGTTCTCAGAATACTTCTTTCCAGTTTTTATCTCAGAATATTTCTTTTTCACTGTAGACCTCAACGTGCTCCCAAATACCACTATGCGGATTCCATGAAAACAGTGTTAGCAAACTGCTTCATGAAGACAAAAGTGTAGTTCTGTGAGATGATTTCACACACCACCAAGTAGTTTCTGCTAGCAAACTCCTCCATGAACCAGTGGTGTAACTCTGAGAGATGAAATCACACATCACAAAGCAGTTTCTCAGAATGCTTCTTTCTGGTTTTTGTCTGAGGATATTTCCTTTGTCCGAATAGTCTTCAAAGCGATTCGAAGTATCTGTTCTCAGATTTCACAAAATCAGGGCTAGTAAACGCCTCCACGAAATACAGGTGTAATTCAGTGAGTTGAATTCACACATCACAAAGCAGTTTCTCAGAAAGCTTCTTTCCTGTCTCATCTGAGTTTATTTCTGGTCTCAAAGCGCTCCCTTGTGTCTCATTGCAGATTCTGCGTAAACACTGTTAGCAAGCTTCTTAATGAAAACAGTGCTGTAACTCTGTGAGCTGAATTCACCTACAACAAAGCGGTTTCTCAGAGGCTTCTCTGTAGTTTTTATCTGAGGATATTTCATTTTCCACCCTGGGATTCAACGATATGCAAAATATCACTTCTGAGATTCCACAAAATCAGTGTCAGCAAACTCCTCCATGAAAGAGTGATGTCACTGTGAAATGAATTCACACATCTCAAACCAGTTTCTCAGAAAGCTTAATTCTGCTTTTTATCTGAGGATATTTCCTTTGTCCATAGAGTCTTCACAGCGATCCAAATTATCACTTCTCAGATTCCACAGAAACAGTGCTAGCAAACGGCTTCTCGAAACACAGGTGTAACTCTAAGAGATGCAATCTCGTGTCATAAAGCAGTTTCTCGGAAGCTTCTTTCTGGTTTTTATCTGAGAAGATTTCCTTTGTCACCATAAGCTTCACTGTGCTAAATATCCCATTGCAGATTTCAAGAACAGAATGTTAGCAAACTGATCAATGAAAAGAAAGGTGTAACTCTCTGAGTTGCAGTCACACATCACAATGCAGTTTCTCAGAATGCTTCTTTCCAGTTTTCATCTGAGGATATTTCCTTTGTCAGCATAGGCTTCAATGCGATCCAAAGTATCCCTTTCAGATTCCCCAAAAACAATAGTAAGAGACTGCTCCATGAAACGAAAGTGTAACTCGGTGAGATGAATTCAGATATCAGAAAGCAGTGTCTGAGAAATCTTTTTTCTAGTTTTTATCTGAGGATATTTTCTTTTTCACCATAGCTCTCAATGTGCTCCCAAATATCACTTTGCATATTCCAAGAAAACGTGTTAGCAAACTGCTTCATTGAGAGAAAGGTGTAATTCTGTGAGATGAATTCACACATCACCAAGAAGTTTCTCGGAAAGCTTATTTCTAGGTTTATCTAAGGATATTTCCTTTTTCACTATAGGCCTCAATGCCTTCTGAAATATCACTTTACGTTTTCCATGAAAACTGTGTTAGCAAACTGCCTCATTGAGAGAAAGGTGTAACTCTGTGAGATGAATTCACACGTCACAAGGAAGTTTCTCAGAAAGCTTCTTTCTAGTTTTTATCTGAGGATATTTCCTTTTTCACCATAGGCCTCAAAGTGCTCCCAAATATCACTTTGCAGATTCCACGAAAACAGTGTTAGCAAACTGCTTCATGAAGAGAAATGTGTAACTATGTGCGTTGAATTCACACGTCACAAAGAAGTTTCTCAGAAAGCTTCTTTGTCGTTTTTATTTGAGGATATTTCCTTTGTCATCGTAGGCTTCA
>NW_022164877.1:0-1873 GCF_008728515.1 Papio anubis
TCCAGGAATTGAACTCATCTCTGCAGCAAGCAGACCTAATAGACATCTATAGAACTCTCCACCCCAAATCAACAGAATATACATTCTTCTCAGCACCACATCGTACTTATTCCAAAATTGACCACGTAATTGGAAGTAAAGCACTCCTCAGCAAATGTACAAGAACAGAAATTATTACAAACTGTCTCTCAGACCACAGTGCAATCAAACTAGAACTCAGGACTAAGAAACTCAATCAAAACCGCTCAACTACATGGAAACTGAACAACCTGCTCCTGAATGACTACTGGGTACATAACGAAATGAAGGCAGAAATAAAGATGTTCTTTGAAACCAATGAGAACAAAGATACAACATACCAGAATCTCTGGGACACATTTAAAGCAGTGTGTAGAGGGAAATTTATAGCACTAAATGCCCACAAGAGAAAGCAGGAAAGATCTAAAATTGACACTCTAACATCGCAATTAAAAGAATTAGAGAAGCAAGAGCAAACACATTCGAAAGCTAGCAGAAGGCTAGAAATAACTAAGATCAGAGCAGAACTGAAGGAGATAGAGACACAAAAAACCCTCCAAAAAATCAATGAATCCAGGAGTTGGTTTTTTGAAAAGATCAACAAAATTGACAGACCACTAGCAAGACTAATAAAGAAGAAAAGAGAGAAGAATCAAATCGACGCAATTAAAAATGATAAAGGGGATATCACCACCGACCCCACAGAAATACAAACTACCATCAGAGAATACTATAAACACCTCTACGCAAATAAACTGGAAAATCTAGAAGAAATGGATAATTTCCTGGACACTTACACTCTTCCAAGACTAAACCAGGAAGAAGTTGAATCCCTGAATAGACCAATAGCAGGCTCTGAAATTGAGGCAACAATTAATAGCCTACCAACCAAAAAAAGTCCAGGACCAGATGGATTCACAGCTGAATTCTACCAGAGGTACAAGGAGGAGTTGGTACCATTCCTTCTGAAACTATTCCAATCAATAGAAAAAGAGGGAATCCTCCCTAACTCATTTTATGAGGCCAACATCATCCTGATACCAAAGCCTGGCAGAGATACAACAAAAAAAGAGAATTTTAGACCAATATCCCTGATGAACATCGATGCAAAAATCCTCAATAAAATACTGGCAAACCGGATTCAGCAACACATCAAAAAGCTTATCCACCATGATCAAGTGGGCTTCATCCCTGGGATGCAAGGCTGGTTCAACATTCGCAAATCAATAAACATAATCCAGCATATAAACAGAACCAAAGACAAGAACCACATGATTATCTCAATAGATGCAGAAAAGGCTTTTGACAAAATTCAACAGCCCTTCATGCTAAAAACGCTCAATAAATTCGGTATTGATGGAACGTACCTCAAAATAATAAGAGCTATTTATGACAAACCCACAGCCAATATCATACTGAATGGGCAAAAACTGGAAAAATTCCCTTTGAAAACTGGCACAAGACAGGGATGCCCTCTCTCACCACTCCTATTCAACATAGTGTTGGAAGTTCTGGCTAGGGCAATTAGGCAAGAGAAAGAAATCAGGGGTATTCAGTTAGGAAAAGAAGAAGTCAAATTGTCCCTGTTTGCAGATGACATGATTGTATATTTAGAAAACCCCATTGTCTCAGCCCAAAATCTCCTTAAGCTGATAAGCAACTTCAGCAAAGTCTCAGGATACAAAATTAATGTGCAAAAATCACAAGCATTCTTATACACCAGTAACAGACAAACAGAGAGCCAAATCATGAATGAACTTCCATTCACAATTGCTTCAAAGAGAATAAAATACCTAGGAATCCAACTTACAAGGGATGTAAAGGACCTCTTCAAGGAGAACTACAAACCACTGCT
>NW_022164878.1:0-1873 GCF_008728515.1 Papio anubis
ACTAGCTGGGCGAAGTGGCGGGCGCCTGTAGTCCCAGCTAGTTTTTTGTATTTTTTAGTAGAGACGGGGTTTCACCATGTTAGCCAGGATGGTCTCGATCTCCTGACCTCGTGATCCGCCCGTCTCGGCCTCCCAAAGTGCTGGGATTACAGGCTTGAGCCACCGCGCCCGGCCGGGAGTGTACACTTTTAATTGAAGTATAACAGACACGTGGAAGTGCCCACATCATACGTGTCCAACTTACTCACATTTCACAAAGTGAATGCAACCCAGACTCTGACCCAGATATCCCTGCTGTGCCCTCTTCAAGCCATGGGCGTCTATTGAGGCGTGAGGTGCAGTGCCGGAAACAGCTGTACAATTCCCCCGATGGCAAGCCGGCTGTTCCAACACGATGTATTGAAAATCCATTTGCTGTTCCAACACGATGTATTGAAAATCCGTTTTGTACTCACAGGTCAGAAATGTCTGTTTGCTTTTGTTCCCACAATTGGCCTATTTCTAGCTCGCTATTTTCGTCCATTGATCCATCTGCTTTTGTCACTGACGAGTTCTTTTTATTACTCTAATGAGATTTATACACATTTTTTTAAACTGGCTGTTCAAAACCTACTTCATTGCTCTTTTTCAGAATACTTAGTAACATTCTGCCCAAATCCTATTAACTTTTCATTGTTAATGTTTTCAGTGTATTGGCTAATAGAGGAAAAATTGACTTTTTTTCTTACAGCGTTGTCTACGTGTCCAAGAACAAGGTTTGTCGCTCTCTTTGTTCAATCTTTCCTCCTATGGCCCTTGCTGGGATTTTATTGTTTTCTTCAAATAGATCCCGTGTGTCTTGCTGTGTTTATTCCTAGGCATCTTACGGCATTTTGTTGTTATTAGGAATGGATTATTTTCTTTCATTATAACTTCTATTTTAACATTCTAAATAGTTATCTAAATACAGATAATAATGTATTCAGTAAGCTGGTTGCTTAAAAATCAATATTAAAAAAAATCCATTCCAAATAGTTATCTAAATACAGATATCTAAATACAGATAACTATTTGGAATGGATTTTTTTAAATATTGATTTTTAAACAACCAGCTTACTGAATGCATTCCTAATACTTTCTCATTTGAGTTTCTTGAGTTTTTTGGGTTTATAATGGTAGCCCTTCTGTGATTTCTATCTATCCCTTGATGCTGAATGCTTCCAATCAGCATTTAATGTGCTTCAGGTTCCACAGCTTCCAAGCTGTAAAATCAACCTTGTTCACTATTGCTTTTCTCCTCTTTCCAGCTAAACTCCTTAAAAGGGTTCTCTTCCCGCTTCATTTCCTGCCTTCCACTCATTCCTTCACCTCCTCTAATCTGGCTGTAGCCATCTCTGCTCCACCAAAATCATTCTTGGTAAGGTCTCCAGTGACCTCCGTGTCTCTAGGTTCAAAGGTCATTTTAATCCCTCATCTCCTCTGACCTTTGACCCACGTTACGGACTGCTAGCCATGCTCTCCCTCTAGCATCCCGTGTTCCCTTCTGGTGGCTCCCTCACTTGCACTCTGTGGGTTTCCTCTGACCTCTGTGGCTGCTGCTTTCCCATCTCTTTGTGACTTGTCTTCCTCTACTCTTCCTTTTGTTGTGGATTTCTTATTGCTCAATATTAGGTTCAAAGGTCATTTTAATCCCTCATCTCCTCTGACCTTTGACCCACGTTACGGACTGCTAGCCATGCTCTCCCTCTAGCATCCCGTGTTCCCTTCTGGTGGCTCCCTCACTTGCACTCTGTGGGTTTCCTCTGACCTCTGTGGCTGCTGCTTTCCCATCTCTTTGTGACTTGTCTTCCTCTACTCTTCCTTTTGTTGTGGATTTCTTATTGCTCAATATTAG
>NW_022164879.1:0-1872 GCF_008728515.1 Papio anubis
CACCTCCAGTCACCTACCAGGCGGCTGTGTGACTGAGCCAGAGGAGGCGTAACCAGGGCCCCACTAGAATGCAGAATGGGGGCGTGGCCTTAATTCTCCAAGCCCATTGGTCAATGAGAAAGATGAAAGGGAAAAGAGGCGTGGCCAGGGAGCAGTGTGGCCAGAGGAACCTGTGATATCACAAGGAAAGCTGCCCATGCTACTGCTGTCCCCGCCCACTTGGGGAGAGGGGCGGGGCCTGCCTACTCCGGGAGGGGGGGCTGGCTTTTGCTTTAAAACGTTCAAAATAAGCTTTAAAAAGTATATGTGTTTATACTCTAAATATATGTGTGTCAGTGTGTGTGTGTGTCCACATGTTCCTCCAGAGCTCTCTTCATTATCCAGCTTCTATGCATGGTCTATGATTTTGGCCTACATTTTTCACCTTCACATGGAGTACAAGAATTACCAGTATTACCTCAATTGAGACAAATCCTATAAAAATGGAAAATCCAGAGCATGTTTGATGATTAATGAAGTGGACTATATTATCCAACATTCCAATAAGGTAAAATAATCACAATGATTTCTCTTTTTTGGAAAAACATTTCTTTTATTCTCCTACATTATTAAGATTTTTTTAAAAAACAAGAACCATATCTAATATCTTTAAAAACAAAGCTTTTGGGCTGGGTGCGGTGGCTCACACCTGTAATCCCAACATTTTGGGAGGCCTAGGCGCGTGGATCACCTTAGGTCAGGAGTTCAAGACCAGCCTGGCCAACGTGGTGAAACCCCGTCTCTACTAAAAATACAAAAGCTAGCCAGGTGTGGTGGTGGGTACCTGTAATCCCAGTTACTCAGGAGGCTGAGGCAGGAGAATAACTTGAACCCTGGAGGTGGAAGTTGCAGTGAGCCAAGCTCACGCCACTGCACTCCAGCCTGGGCGACAGAGTGAGACTCCATCTCAAAAAAAAAAAAAAATAAATAAAGTAAAAGAGTCAAAAGTAAATAAAAACACAAAGCTTTCAACTTAATAAGCACTCAAATCTCTTTCTGGTTTAAAGTACATACAAGGTCTATTTTTCTAGAATCACCTGACCTCTCTAAGCCTTGCAAATGAAACTGAATTTCTCACTTGATACTTGGCTATGACTTACAATCATGAAAACCAAGAACTGTGTTATGTCACTGTGTATTGCTTGTTACCTGAATTCCACACTAGGCTGAGATCAAGGGTTGAATCTTTCACGATTTGCTCCATAACCTATGAGCTTCTTTTCCCACACCAAACTAAGCTTTTTTCTAGAGTTCTACAATTTACAGTTAGTAGACAAGAGTGGTTCTCAAAAATGTAGTCTCTGGACTAGCAGCACCAGCAGAACCGGAGAACTTTTTATAAGTGCAAATTCTCAGGCCCCAGCCTGGACCTGGTGAATCGGAAACTCTGGAGTAGGGCTCAGCAATCTGTGCTGCAGTAATCCCTCCAGATGTTCAAGAACCTCTGGCATACAGCAGGTAGAAAAATGTGTTTCCTTCTGTAGGTCCAAAGCCAGGGATACTATATGTTCTGTCTTGATACGAAACCATGACATGCAATTAAAACACATACGTTTCCTTCCTACTCCCACCCTCCATCCGAAGTGTTCTATTTTTATGAGTTAATAAGAAAACAAGTGGCAATCAGAGAATCACTCTAAAAAGTATATTTACAAGTGTCAGTTCTCATCCAGCCTGATCTCATACAATACCATTTACACTCTCCTACCTCTCAAGTTTTAAAAACTTATCTTCACAATGTAAGTCTCAGGCACACTAGCAGTTCTACAATAAAACACCAAGTAGGTTGGAATGTCCAAACTTACTACAGAAGAAAAGGGGAATGATTGGCTG
>NW_022164880.1:0-1872 GCF_008728515.1 Papio anubis
GATTGGAAGAATTAATATTGTTAAAATGACAATTTCACTTTTCGTTTGTTCTCTCCAAATTCTTTCCTCAGTGTTGGATAGTTTCTCTTGTGTAGATCTTTATCTTTTTTGGTTAAATTGATGCCCAGGTATTTTGTATTATTTGTCGCTATTGTAAATGGGATTGCTTTCTTGATTTCTTCTTCAGACTGCTCGCTGTTGGTATATATAAATGCTACTGATTTTTGTATGCTAATTTTGTATCCTGTAACTTTCCTGAATTCATTTATCAGTTCTAAGAAATTTTTGATGGAGCATTTGGGTTTTTCCTCTTTCCAGTTTGAATGGATTTTATTTCTTTCTCTTGCTTAAGCGCTCTGCCCAGCACTTCCAGTATTATGTTGAAAGTGGGCATCCTTGTCTTGTTCCAGGTCTTACAAGAAAGACTTTCAATTGTTCCCAATTTAATACAATGTTAGCTATGGGTTTTCATATGTCTTTTCTTATTTTTAGGTATGTTTCTCTACACCCAGTTTGTTGAAGATTTTATCATAAAGGGATGTTGAATTTTATCAAATATTTTTTCAGCATTTATTGAAGTAATTATATTGCTTTTATTTTTGGTTCTGTTAATATGATGTATCATATTATTGACTTGCATACATTGAACCATCCTTGCATTCCTGTGATGAATCCCACTTGATCATGGTGAATGTTCTTTTTAACGTGTTATTAAGTTCAATTTGCTAGTGTTTTGTTGACGATTTTTGCATCTATGCTCATCAGTAATATTGGTCTATAGTTTTCTTTTTTCATTGTGTTCTTGTCTGGTTTGGATATCAGAGTAATGCTGGCCTCATAGAATTAGTTCAGATGTGATCCTTCCTATTCACTTTTTTTTTAAGAATTTGAGTAGAATTGATATGAGTTCTTCTTCAAAGGTTTGGCAACATTTTGTGGTGAAACCATCAGGTCTTAGACTTTTCTTTGATGGAAGACATTTTATTACAGCTTCAGTCTTGTTACTCATTACTGGTTTGTTGAGATTTTCTATTTCCTCATGATTCAATTTTGGTAGATTAATATCTACCAAGGATATTAATTCAGAAATTTATCAATTTCTTTTTAGTCTCCCAATTTGTTGTTGTACAGTTGTTCATAATAGTCTTTAATGGTTCTTTTTATTTCTGTGTTCTCTGTTGTCATGTCTCTTTTTTCATTCCTCATTTTAGTTATTTGAGTCTTCTTTCTTTTTTCTTGGTTAGTTAATGGTTGGTTGATTTTATCTTTTCAAAAACCCAGCTTTTTGTTTTGTTGCTCTTCTGTATCTTGCATTTTTTAAAAAAATCTCAATTTCACTTATTTTTTATCTGATCTTAATTATTTCTTTTGTTCTTTGAATTTGGGGTTTAGTTTGTTCTTGCTTTTTCTAGTTCCTTGAGGTACATCCTTAGACTGTTAATTTGAAGTCTTTCTACTTTTTGCCCTGTGAGTTTATTGCTATAAACCTCCCTCTACATGCTGTTTTTGCTGTATCTCATAGATTTTGGTATGTTGTATTTCCATTTTCATTTGTTTCTAATTTTTTTTATTTCTTTCTTAATTTCTTCATTGACCTATTGGTTGGTCAGGAGCATATTTTTTTTAAAATTTATTTATTATTATTATACTTTAAGTTGTAGGGTACATGTGCATAACGTGCAGGTTTGTTACATATGTATACTTGTGCCATGTTGGTCTGCTGCACCCATCAACTCGTCATTTACATCAGGTATAACTCCCAATGCAATCCCTCCCCCCTCCCCCCTCCCCATGATAGGCCCCGGTGTGTGATGTTCCCCTTCCTGAGTCCAAGTGATCTCATTGTTCAGTTCCCACCTATTAGTGAGAACA
>NW_022164881.1:0-1872 GCF_008728515.1 Papio anubis
AGTTTCTCAGTATTTCCCCAAAACTGGAGCAGTTTTTTCTTACCTGGATTTGAAGTTTTGAGGGTGACTTTAATTCTTATTTTCTCATAACATTTTATTATGAAGAAAACATCTTGCTACCTTCAGTTCCATCTATCTCCTTTTCTGTTTTTATTTGTCTCACTTTTGGGTTTACATTCCTGAGGAAAGATCTATCTCTGTGTTTGTCCTGATGCGGTAGACCCAACAACTCTTCTGGGAATTCTTCCACCCAAAAAAAAAAAAAAAAAAAAAGAAAAAAAAAAAAAAAAAAAAGAACAGAAAGTTCAGAGTAAGTAAGCTTCCTATTAGGAGGTATTTTCAAGTTTCTAGCCTCTGAGCCAGGGTAGCTTTTTAAATTCAATCATATGGCAAAATTTTCATTAGGTTATTGTAAAAATAACAAACTCATGTTCTAATCCTGAATTAAGGACTCACACTGGAGAAGGGCAGAATTTCTTTGGCAGGAGTAGCCTATTAAAGGATTCACATTCTACAATAATCATCACCAGTCAAGAACGATGACAAAATAAGGCCCTGTCCTCCCAAGCAAGAACCTTGTTCTTGCATAACCACGTGGAAATTGGAAAGGATTGCCCTGCCCATAGGTCTGGGATATTCCAGCTAGGAACCATCTTTAGGCTGTATTCTCAGAGCTAAGCAAAAAGGACAGTGAACACCAAAAAACACAAACACTTAGAAGGACTTTGCAAATAGCAGCTTTCCCATTAAGATGTATCATGCAGAATGCACAGAGGAGAATTCTGGCCCTAATTTAGTGCAGGTTTGTATTTGGCACAGGTTACCTGTAGAGTATTTGGGTAAATTACTGATGTCAGTTGTATTTCTCTTGGAGACGAGGGAAATAGGTTATTGGCACAATAAAACATCCAGAGGCATTTAAAATGTCAGTCTAATCGCAAGAACCAGTAAGGCTTTTAATTACCTTCTGTGCAATTTTTTTTAATTGCTCCGATGGCTGTAGCGCTTGGTAAGTTCCTGACAGAGCAGCTGCAACAAACTTAATTTAAACATCTTTTTTTTTTTTTCCTGGAACTCTCTGAAAAAAGTAATCTGAGATGCAAGGTAAATGTTGGAAGTCTCTTTTGTTCCAGGATCTCTGTAGGAATTCTTATTGTTTGGTCACTAATAGAATCCCACCTTCATGTTAAACCAAACTGCAGGTTTTTGTTTGCTGATGACATTCTTTGTAACAGGTGTATGTTTGTCTACCTCTTAGCAGCCAGTCTGCAGTGCTAGACCACCACCAACTTCACCTCCCATTTACTCTGGTGCTTGCTTAATTCTGAACTTGAAAATAGAAGGATGCACAGTTCCTTTCTTGAGATGTGTTGGACCTTGACATGAGGGGGACTATTTTCTACTTGTTAGCTCTTCTTTCCACTTTATACAACTATGCTTTATTTATCTGAAAACTGTCTTTATTCTTTAGGGCCTTGATTCTCTCCTTTAAGAACTGTTCTCTTAGGAAGGGAACATGCAGTGTGGCCTGATTAAAAGTGCAAAGGCTTTACAATCTAAGATATCTGGGATTCAATTCCAGTTTGTTATATGCTACCTCTATTTAACCTTGGTTTACTTCCGTAAAGCAGAGATGATAATGTCTGCCCCACAAAGTTGTTATGAGGGTTTAACAAAGTAATATATATCAAAAGTGACTGTCAGAGAGTAGGTTTTTCCTTTGAGTTAGTTCCTGAAGAGTACCTGCCTCCACTTTTGCCTCTGCTACTTTCCTCATCTGGATGTGTATAACCACATGTCCATTGCTAACTATGTCCTGACACACGGCAGGTCATGCCTCAATTATATATGAGTAGCAAAGGCTAGGCCTGA
>NW_022164882.1:0-1871 GCF_008728515.1 Papio anubis
GTTTGAAATCACTGCTTCTGTGGAATCTGATTAAGGACATTTGGGAACGCTTTTTTGAATATAGAGAAAGAACTATCCTCAGGTAAAAACGAGAAGAAACCTTTCTGTGAAACTGCTATGTGGCGTGTGAATTGCCATCACCCTGTTAAGCTTCTCTTTTCATTGAGCAGTCTTCTAGCACTGTTTATGTTTAGCATGTGAAGGCATATTCGGGAGCGCGTTGAAGCTTACAGTGAAAAAGGAAATATGTTCAGATAGAAACTGGAGAGAAGCTTTCCAAGGAACTACTTTGTGACGTGTGCATTGCACCCACAGAGTTATACCTTACTTCTCATAGAAGATTGGGAAACCGCTTTTGGAGAAAAAAAGAAGCTTTCTGTGATACTGCTTTGTGATAGATATATTTATTCATCACACATAGATAAAATGTTCTTTATATTATGCAGTTTGGAAACTCTGTCATGGACTTATCTACGAAGGGACATTCGGGAGAACATTCAGGCCTACGTTGAAAAAGGAAATATACCTGATGTAAATGACGAGTTTATGGGTGCTGACGAGTTGATGGGTACAGCACACCAACATGGCACAAGTATACATATGTAACAAACCTGCACGTTATGCTCATGCACCCTAGAATGTAAAGTAAAAAAAAAAAAAACAAAACTGGAGAGAAGTTTTCTGAGAAATTGCTTTGTGATGTGTGCCTTCCACTCAGGGAGTTATACCTCTTTTCTCATAAGACAGTGTTTGAACACTGTTCCTGTAAAACCGAAAAAGTCATATTTTGGAGCGCATTGAAGACTATGGAGAAAAGTGAAATATCCTCAAATAAAACCCAGAAAGAAGCGTTCCAAGAAACTGCTCTCTGATATGTGCATTCATTTCAGAGAGTTAAAGCTTACTCTACATTGCCCAGTTTGAAAACTATGTCTTTGAGGAATCTGTGAATGGGTATTAAGTGTCATCCAGAGGACTGTGGTGAGCTAGGAAATGTCTTTCGATGAAAACTGGAGAGAAACTTTCTCAGCAACTGCTTTGTGATGTGTGTATTCATCTCATGGAGTTAAAGCATTCTTTGGATTGAGCACTTTGAAATCACTATTTCTGTGGAATCTGAGGGAGGACATTTTGGAATTCTCTATAGAATATGGAGAAAAAAATATCCTCAGATAAACACCAGAAGGAACCTTTCTGTGAAACTGCTATGTGTCTTCTGAATTCCTCTCATGCTGTTAAGCTTCTCTTTTCATTGAGCAGTTTTCTAACACTGTTTATGTTTAGCATGCTAAGGGATATTCAGGAGCGCTTTGAAGCTTACCGTGTAAATGGAAGTATGTTCAGATAAAAACTGGAGAGAAGCTTTCCGAGGAACTGCTTTGTGACGGGTACATTTCACTCACAGTTATACCTTTCTTTTCATAGACGATTTGAGAATCCCTCTTGGAGAAAAAGCTACCAAGGGACATTCAGGAGTAAATGTATGGTTATTGTGTAAAAGGAAATATCCTCAGAGAAAAACTGGAAAGAAGCTTCCTGTGAAACTGCTTTGTGATATATATATTTATTCATCTCACGTAGATAAAACTTTCTTTATATTACGGAGTTTTGAAACTCCGTCATGGACAGATCTGCGAAGGGAAATTCAGGAGCACGTTCAGGCCAATAGTGGAAAAGGAAATATTTTCAGATAAAAACTGGAGAGAGGCTTTCTGAGAAACTGCTTTGTGATGTGTGTATTCCCCTCAGGGAGTTATACCTCTTTACCATAAGGCAGTGTAAGAACCCCATTCCTGAAAACCAAAAAAGTGATATTTTGGAGCGCATTGAAGACTATGACGAAAAGTGAAATATCCTCAAATAAAACCCAG
>NW_022164883.1:0-1869 GCF_008728515.1 Papio anubis
TCACCGCCTCCAGTTTCTTATCCTAACCAACTTAGCGAGCCACTCCTGTCCTGTGTCGGTTACTTTTAGTCAAAAGAGGCGAACCACTCTCACTACTTTCAGTTTCCTTTCCTGACCGACCCACAAGCCTCTCTTGCGCCCTGTCAGTTAGGGTGAAAGTTTCATCCAAATCAATGAGCAACTCCCGTTGTTCCTAGTCCTTCTGGGTCAGATTAGTCCTCACACCCTGGGAGGTGATTAGGCTCCCCTTCCATCCTTAGGGACGGGTTGTGCCTCAGGGCCCAAACCTTACCATGGTTCAGATGTCTGCTCTCGTTTCCGGATACTATCCAGCAATCCCCTTTACTGGTTCCATTTGCGCTGTCAGAAAGGGCATCTGGACACGGAGGGCCGATCCCCTTTTGGGTTGAAGCTCTCCCATTGGCATCAAGGGTCCCAGTTCTTCCCTGTCCAGGAGCCTCAGTCCCACAGGCAGAGATAGAAACCTGCCATCCCCAGTCCCAGGTTTGGGCACCAAAATGTTGCAGAAAATTAAGAAACTGTAGAGACCAATCCGGAGGCAGGAGAGCTTTTATTTTAGGTATACTCTGGCTCAGCAGACATGCGTCCTGAAAGTCTGAGCCTTGAACAAAGAAAACCAGTGCCTTTTAAGCATCTTGAGGCAGGAGCTATGTGAAGCAATAAGCAGGCTTGCAGAAGTGAGAACAAAGACCTTTGTGTCTCTTTTGCAACATATTTTACATCTTTGGGAAACTTGGTTTGCAACTTATGCTTATCTGTTTTGTGACCTTGCAGCTGTGTAGGGAAGAAAGAAACTGGAGTTTACGGAGCTTACAAAATATGTGGAGGGTAGATATGGTCAATGTGTCTTGAAACAGACAGTATTCTCTTTAACTTTAACTTTAGAGGGGCTACTTAAATTCTTTTTAGCCTTTGTTAATACAGCAATTCATTGTATGAACTATTGTTATTTTTCTTACTATTACTATAATGTTTACTATTATTATGCTATTATGTTATTTTCTTAATTTCTTACTTCAAAGCGATTGCTCCAAACATGAGACAGGGAGCAAGTATATTATATATTTTTATAGATATATATATATACACACACACACACACACATATATGTTTTTTCATTTACTTTTAAATCTGCCCTTCTTTCAACAACATAAATGTACTGAGGCAGTTGTATGGAATTGGATAACTAATCACTACATTTCTTTGTAATAAACAGATTCCTTGAATCTTGGTTTTCCTAAATTCTAAAGTTTATAAAGGGACAAACTTTTCTGAACTCTTGTTTGTATTTATGTAGAAAAAGTTATAGACTTAGTGACTGTTCAATTTTAAATAAATTGTTTAAGTCCAAAGTGAGTCTATGAGTTACATAATAGGTATTCAAAAAATATTTATGGAGGGTAATTGAATTGAGATTCTTCCCAATGCAGAGTTCACAAGTTGTTAAACCAGAGTTGGCATCTTTTCCTGCCTTAGCAGTAGAAATTTGGGCGAATCTCATCAGTTCATTTTCCACCTTTGTAAAATGGATAAAAATTACCTGCCTGTGTCATAGGTTGATTATGAGATTCAAATAATAAAATATTCACAAAGGTACATCATAAGATTTACAGAACTCTATAAATAAAAATAAATATTATTTTTGAACTAAGAAAAACATTTTCTTTTTAAAAAGAACTTTAAAATTCTAGGCACTTATTTAAAAACCTAATATTACTTTTAAAGAAGATAATGATAAAATTAAATTCTCTTACAGAAGTGATATAAAGAGTGGCATTTTGATTTTCTTTATATCCTTTGCCCACTTTTTGATGAGGTTGTTTGATTTTTTTCTTGTAAATATATTTA
>NW_022164884.1:0-1869 GCF_008728515.1 Papio anubis
TCACCGCCTCCAGTTTCTTATCCTAACCAACTTAGCGAGCCACTCCTGTCCTGTGTCGGTTACTTTTAGTCAAAAGAGGCGAACCACTCTCACTACTTTCAGTTTCCTTTCCTGACCGACCCACAAGCCTCTCTTGCGCCCTGTCAGTTAGGGTGAAAGTTTCATCCAAATCAATGAGCAACTCCCGTTGTTCCTAGTCCTTCTGGGTCAGATTAGTCCTCACACCCTGGGAGGTGATTAGGCTCCCCTTCCATCCTTAGGGACGGGTTGTGCCTCAGGGCCCAAACCTTACCATGGTTCAGATGTCTGCTCTCGTTTCCGGATACTATCCAGCAATCCCCTTTACTGGTTCCATTTGCGCTGTCAGAAAGGGCATCTGGACACGGAGGGCCGATCCCCTTTTGGGTTGAAGCTCTCCCATTGGCATCAAGGGTCCCAGTTCTTCCCTGTCCAGGAGCCTCAGTCCCACAGGCAGAGATAGAAACCTGCCATCCCCAGTCCCAGGTTTGGGCACCAAAATGTTGCAGAAAATTAAGAAACTGTAGAGACCAATCCGGAGGCAGGAGAGCTTTTATTTTAGGTATACTCTGGCTCAGCAGACATGCGTCCTGAAAGTCTGAGCCTTGAACAAAGAAAACCAGTGCCTTTTAAGCATCTTGAGGCAGGAGCTATGTGAAGCAATAAGCAGGCTTGCAGAAGTGAGAACAAAGACCTTTGTGTCTCTTTTGCAACATATTTTACATCTTTGGGAAACTTGGTTTGCAACTTATGCTTATCTGTTTTGTGACCTTGCAGCTGTGTAGGGAAGAAAGAAACTGGAGTTTACGGAGCTTACAAAATATGTGGAGGGTAGATATGGTCAATGTGTCTTGAAACAGACAGTATTCTCTTTAACTTTAACTTTAGAGGGGCTACTTAAATTCTTTTTAGCCTTTGTTAATACAGCAATTCATTGTATGAACTATTGTTATTTTTCTTACTATTACTATAATGTTTACTATTATTATGCTATTATGTTATTTTCTTAATTTCTTACTTCAAAGCGATTGCTCCAAACATGAGACAGGGAGCAAGTATATTATATATTTTTATAGATATATATATATACACACACACACACACACATATATGTTTTTTCATTTACTTTTAAATCTGCCCTTCTTTCAACAACATAAATGTACTGAGGCAGTTGTATGGAATTGGATAACTAATCACTACATTTCTTTGTAATAAACAGATTCCTTGAATCTTGGTTTTCCTAAATTCTAAAGTTTATAAAGGGACAAACTTTTCTGAACTCTTGTTTGTATTTATGTAGAAAAAGTTATAGACTTAGTGACTGTTCAATTTTAAATAAATTGTTTAAGTCCAAAGTGAGTCTATGAGTTACATAATAGGTATTCAAAAAATATTTATGGAGGGTAATTGAATTGAGATTCTTCCCAATGCAGAGTTCACAAGTTGTTAAACCAGAGTTGGCATCTTTTCCTGCCTTAGCAGTAGAAATTTGGGCGAATCTCATCAGTTCATTTTCCACCTTTGTAAAATGGATAAAAATTACCTGCCTGTGTCATAGGTTGATTATGAGATTCAAATAATAAAATATTCACAAAGGTACATCATAAGATTTACAGAACTCTATAAATAAAAATAAATATTATTTTTGGACTAAGAAAAACATTTTCTTTTTAAAAAGAACTTTAAAATTCTAGGCACTTATTTAAAAACCTAATATTACTTTTAAAGAAGATAATGATAAAATTAAATTCTCTTACAGAAGTGATATAAAGAGTGGCATTTTGATTTTCTTTATATCCTTTGCCCACTTTTTGATGAGGTTGTTTGATTTTTTTCTTGTAAATATATTTA
>NW_022164885.1:0-1869 GCF_008728515.1 Papio anubis
TCCTTATATTGACTCTTTGTATTTCAATAAATATATTTTAAAAGGAAGGTGTATCATCCTAATTGGAAGGTCAGTGTCAGGAGTTAAATGAGATCCCACTGGGAGGTTGGAGCTGGGGTCTGTCTTCCAGGAGTCTGAGGCCTGGTGATTTTTTTTCTTTTTTAGTTTCGCTTTTGTTTCCCAGGCTGGAGTGTAATGGCACTATCTCAGCTCACTGCAACCTCCGCCTCCCAGGTTCAAGCGATTCTCCTGTCAACCTCCTGAGTAGCTGGAATTACAGGCGCCTGCCACTACTCCCAGCTAATTTTTGGTATTTTTTAGTAGAGACGAGGTTTCACTGTGTTGGCCAGGCTGGGTCTCGAACTCCTGACCTCAGATGATCCACCCGCCTTGGCCTCCCGAAGTGCTGGGATTACAGGCGTGAGCCACAGCGTCCATCTGATTCTCAATGTCCTGGGGGAATGTAGTCCTCCCGTGTGTGCCCAGAGCCCCACCAAAACCCAGAGAGGGCCGAGGCCATGGAAGCGGGTGCTCAGCTGGCCATGTGGGAACCTGGGGCAGAGAGCCCTATCCCTGCAACAGGTGAGGTCAGGGACTGCAGTCTGTGGAGGCACAGCCTCAATTGGGTGTGGGGGTTGGGGGACTCCACCAACTGCCTGCTGCCCCAACCCCCAGGTCTGCTTCTCCCGGGCCAGTGGGGTGGGTGTCCCCTCTGCCTGGCCCTAAGAAAGATCAGGGCTGTTCAGGATGTGTGTGGCCACCAGACTGCATGGCATAAAGATGGCACCTGGGCTGCATCATAGTTCACTGCAGCATTGCAGTTTTGGGATCAGAGGCATGAGCTCCCTCGCCTGGCCTATTTCTGACTTCAAAGGAAGTTAAGCAGACCTTCCTCAGGGCCCTGGCCAAGGTGTGGCTCCTGTGGCTTTGACCTCTGCCCTCACCCTCACGTGGCTACTGGAGTGGAGACTGCTGTTTTGGGTGCTGTCAAGGGGGATGAAGGTTGTCGGGACTCTGCCCAACAGAAGGCAGACCTTAGACCTGCTGATGGCCACATCCCACAAACAGGTACCCCCAGACTGGCAGCTCCCTGCTGCATGGCATCTTGAGGAGAGTTGGGGGCTGTGCCCACTCAGGAACCATTCTCCAGTTGGCACAAAGCACTATGTATGCTAGCAGTAGCCCTGCCCCATAGCCAGTTATACAAAGCGGGTTCAGCAGCAGGCCGAGGGAGGGACGGAGGCTGAGGTCTTCCATGGTGCCTGCTGACCCCTGCCCTGTGTGGCCCAGTTCTCACTGGCTGGGCCCAACAGGACTGTGAACAGAGACCAAGGTCAGTGTGGGCAACCATGCTGGAAGAGCCTCTCACACAGACACAGAGAAGTGCCCGCACACTCAGAAGGGGACATGGAGAGGGTGTGGACTCAGGTGGTGGCCCTAGGCAGTCACCTGCACTTCCTAAAGCTGGCTGATCCACCATCTCCTGGGGGCAGTATGCCTACGTGGAAGCACTGGAGAGCCGGCGAAATAGTTAAGAGATTTTATTCTAATAGCTATAATTACAGTGCTTGTTTGTCGAAATGAAAACTGAAAACAAGTATACAAAACAGTTGATTACTAATCGTGTATTGAAAGCAGTAAGAGGTTCCACGACACCAAATAGACCAGTTCTGAGGTTTCCCCAAGATAAATTTAACAGCTCCAGCTTCTTCAGTGTTTATCAAAATACAAAAGAAAGAAGTAGAGGTTGTCTTTTTCGATGGCAAATCAGACCCTTGCAGGCTGAGGGAGAGAAAGCTACATCACACACAGAGGTGGGGTGCTCCCAAGGGGCTGTGGGTCTAGGTGGACCGCCTGCCCGGCTTGCAC